>NW_009637876.1:1281-5268 GCF_000690535.1 Cariama cristata | reverse complement strand
ATGTGGGCGAAAAAAATTCTCATTTATGATTTTAGACGAGCCTCTGGTGGCCACCGTGCACGTTGCATGGGGAGCTGGGGCCATCTGAGGACAGCCAGGACAAAAGATGCCCCAGCTGGGCAATGCTCCTTCCCGAAAAGCCCCTCTGCCTTGGAGACAGGGGAGCATCCGTGTCCTGTCCCCAGGGACAGTTTGGGGATGCAGGAGGGGATGCGCTGCCTCCCACTTGCAGGCTCCAGGCAGGGACTGTTGTAACCTTGTCTCATCTGTCTCCTTGTTTTTCTTGTGCCTTTTGCAGGGCAACAAGGGGGAAACGGGACCAGCAGGACCCCCAGGAGAAATGGGCTTAGCTGGCCTTCCCGGGCCCATTGGACCCCGAGGGCAGCCAGGACCCCCTGGACCCCCAGGGCCCCCTGGGCCGGGCTACGAGGCTGGATTTGTAAGTGATCACCCCTGTGATGGGGGGAGTGGGATTAACTGGAACGGGGGGCAGATGCAGCTCAGCCCCTTCTCTTCTCCTCACCTAGGGTGACATGGAGGGCTCGGGGCTGTCGGTCACTGCTGGCTCCCCCGGACCACCTGGACCCGAAGGATCACAGGTAGCTCCGCTCTTGCCCTTTCCCTCCCCTCCATCCTGGGCTCCCTGAGGGCATCCCCTGCCATTGTGTCCCCTGCCATCACCCAACGCTCATGGCCCCCTTCTTGTTGCTTGCAGGGGGTGCCAGGACTGCCAGGGGTGAAGGTGAGGAGCCCTTCAAACTCTTTCCTCACCCTTTGCTGGAGCAAGCCGCAGGAGTCTGGCTCCATCCTTGCAGGATGCCTGTGAGGATGCTGCTGCTCTGACATCTCTTTCCTTGCAGGGGGAGGTCGGGAGCCCCGGGCAGCCTGGTTTGCCAGGACCAAAGGTAGGAGTGCCAAGAGATTGGGATGGGTTTGCAGGGTGCAGGGCAGAACCCCTGTGCTTCCCAACTTGAGGCTGTCAGGAGGATGCTTCGTACTTCATCTTACCCTTTCCCACACCTCGTTGCAGGGAGATGCTGGCATGCCTGGCGTGGATGGCCGCCCTGGCCTGGAGGGCTTCCCCGGCCCACAGGTAGGAACATCAGCCCCTCTTTCCAGAAGCTCCCCTCGCTCCAAGCAGGTCACCCTTGATTGCTGTAGGGCCACTTGCAGCAGCTCCACCCCCAGCAGTCAAAATTCACCCCCTACCCAATACCTTCGGCTGTTTCCCTGCTCTGAGACTGGGCTCACCGCGTGCCAGGGCTGCCCACGTTGCTTGGGACCCCGTTCCCAATTAGCTTGCCACCCTACTCGCCATCACCTCCACCCAAAAGCATCCCAACCTGGCTCGTTGCCTGGACCTTGCAGGCAGAGGGGGCCGGGGGGGGCGTGGGGTGGCCTGAAAGATTTTGCTGAGCCACAGGGAGGAGGGGGTCTCTGCTTGTGAGCCAGGGTCCGGCTGCATGTGATGCCGAGGGGGAAGCTCACCCCTGCCTGCTCCTCCTTCCAGGGACCCAAAGGTGACAGAGGCAGCCCCGGCGAGAAGGTAGGGCCTACCAGGCGGGGGACGGGGACCGGCCGGTGGTGGCCCTGGGGCTGATGGCTTATGTCTTCCAGGGCGAGCGAGGCCAAGATGGTGTGGGGCTGCCCGGCCCCCCTGGTCCACCTGGTCCCCCTGGACAGGTCATCACTGTCTCAAGCGAAGATGTAAGTGGTGACACCTGACTTGACCACAGCTGGGGGAAACTAAAATTGGGGTAGGGGAAATGGGCCTGCCCAGCACCCGTCATGTGGGGGGACCCAGGGAGATCTCTCCAGGAGCTCTGACCTCTTCAGAGCAAAACTCAGGGTGAAAAACCTCATTTTTGTCTCTTTTTTCCAGAAATCTTTGGCGGCTTTGCCTGGTCCAGAGGTAGGAGCCCCCCTGCCACCCGTGCCCACCCCTCAGCAGTGCCAGGAGGGCACCTGGTTTCTTGGGAAGAGGGAGTTTACTCTTACAAGCATCTCTGCTTCTCTCCACAGGGCAGGCCAGGTCACGCCGGCTTCCCGGTGAGTTGGTGGCAGGGCTGGGGACCACAGGGGTGGCCCCGATGAAACCTCTGGGCATGCTTTCATGAAACCTTGGTTGCTGGTCCTGCTGCCGTTTGCCACAGCGATGCTGGGGTGGCAGTGATGGAGTTGGGGTTTGGGGTCTGCCTTTGGTCGGTCGGGGCTGACGCAGGCTCTGTGCTCCTCCCTGCAGGGACCAATGGGACCAAAAGGAGACCGGGGGTCATCTGGTCCCCAGGGCTCCCCAGGGTTGAAGGTAACTGCTCTGGACCACCTCCACCCCATGGGGTGGTCACACTCCTGGTCCCCGATCCTACCTGGCCACGGGGTCCTGGTGGTGACACCAGCCCCACCTGGTCCCTCCATCTCCCCTTGTGCCTTCTCGTCTCTTGCAGGGGGAGAAGGGGGAGCCCGGCGTCATCATCAGCCCCGATGGGACCGTAGTCACTGCGAAAGTGAAAGGAGAAAAGGTGGGTGTGCTGCGGGAATGGGGAGCACATCCTCGTGTGATGGGTGCCGGGTGGTCCCGGTGGTGATGTCCTTTCCCTCTCTGCTGTCCACAGGGGGAGCCGGGGCTGCAGGGACCAATGGGACCCTCGGTAAGTCACCATCACCATCCTCCTTGTATCCCAATGGGGAGGGATGGGGCTGATCCAGGGCAGAGGGGGATGGGGGATGCCCCTGCTCTGAGCATCCTCATCCTCATCTTCTCTCCCCTCCAGGGTCCCCAGGGACGAGCAGGGATGAAGGGAGAGATCGGCTTTCCGGGCAGACCCGTAAGACCTGCTCCCGGTTTGTTTGTCCCCTCGGCCATCGTCTCCTCCACTGCGTCCCCCAACCTGTTTGCATGTCTTGCACCCGCTGAACCCCCAACCCTATTGCGTCCTAGAAGGGTGGGGTGATGCCGGGGTGTTAGAGGTGACACCGGGGCATCGGAGGTGACACCAGGATGTCACCCCAGGGTTGGCGCGGGGAGATGGGGACAAGGCTCATCTGTGTTCCTCATCCACAGGGACGTCCTGGCATGAACGGGCTGAAGGGTGAGAAGGGTGACCCTGCGGATATCAGTAGCGTGCTGGGCTTGCGGGTGAGCACTGCCGTAGCCCTCCCTGGGCTACTGGCCCAGCAGAGGGGGGGGACACACCCCGAGGGTCTCCCTGGGGACTCGAATCGCTTTGGCAAAAGGCACATGCCTCCCTCTCTCAGGGAACGGTTGCCCCTCTGGGGCAGGACATGGCCCCGCTGTCCACTTTGCTGCACCCTGACACATCTTCTCTCCCCCGACAGGGTCCCCCAGGACCCCCAGGTCCCCCAGGACCCCCTGGGCCACCTGGCAGCATAGTCTATGACAACAGCAATGTGAGTAACGACACGGTCACCGTGATGAGGGTGCTGAGGGCTGATGACTGGGTCCCCCCAATGCCCCCTGCCTGGCTGGAGGGGATGGAGGATGCTCCAGTGGCGTCTTAGCCAGGGCTGGCACGTGGGGCGGTCATCAGTGTCACACTGGGAGGGGGGGGTCCCCAAGGATGCTGCTGTCTCTGCAGCCGCTTCCTTTGCATCCCCGCAGACCTTCAGTGACTCCGGCCATCCCGCGCTACCAGCCTTCCCTGGTAAGGGAGTGTCCTTCTCCCAGTCCCCTTGGGGCAGTTTGGGGGCCCCTGGCAAGGCAGGAGGGGACACAGGATGGACCCCTCCGTTAGAGCCGGGGCTGGGATGCTGCAGGGCTGAGATGGCATCTCTCTGCTGCTCGCCACAGGTTTCCACCAGATTCCAGGACAAAAGGGAGAGAAAGGCGATGCCGGAGCCCCGGGACCTCCAGGTAGGTGACCAGTCCCCGCAGGCAGAGGTGGACAGGTGACGGCTTGTGCCCATCTTGGCTTTCCTCTCCCCTCCTCTCTCTCTCCACAGGCCACTTCCCCTACGACCCAAGTCACT
>NW_009637876.1:970-1193 GCF_000690535.1 Cariama cristata | reverse complement strand
CCCCCAGCCACTCACCCTAATTCTGTGCCATCCCGCAGGGTGACAAGGGCGATGCAGGTCCCAAGGGTGAAAAGGGCGAGCCAGGCAGCACCCCGCTTTATGGTCCCAGCCTCTCTGGGCTGCCAGGGCCTCCGGGGCCCCAGGGCTACCCCGGGCTGCCAGTGAGTACTCCACAGCACAGGGGGCACGGGCGGGGATGAGCGGGGAGGGCAGCATCCAAGGA
>NW_009637876.1:532-915 GCF_000690535.1 Cariama cristata | reverse complement strand
GCCGCCGGGGGCTCCCGGACCTCAGGGCCCGCCAGGTATCGGATATGAGGGGCGGCAGGGCCCTCCTGGCCCTCCCGGCCCCCCTGGTCCACCCTCCTTCCCAGGTCCCCACAGGCAAGGTGAGTACCTGCCCTGTTGCATCCCTCCCTGCCACCCCTGCATCCCTCCCTGTGCTTCAGCCCTCTCCATCTCACCCTTCTTCCTCCTCCAGCTATCAGCATCCCTGGACCCCCTGGACCACCGGGACCCCCCGGACCACCAGGCACCAGCGGGATGTCCTTGGGGGTGAGTCAGGGCTCTTGACAGGGGGTTGCCCACGGGCTGGCCAGCCGAGTCCTGAGCCGCTCGCTGGGCCGTGCCTGCAGCCACGGCCCCCCGCAAAC
>NW_009637876.1:0-449 GCF_000690535.1 Cariama cristata | reverse complement strand
GGGGCTTCCGACGGGTGCTGGTGAGTGGGGGGCAGGGGGGCAGGGCTGGAGGGGCACCCCATCTTGGGTTGCACCACCCAACTCTAGAGGAGTGCAGATGGCATTGCCCTGCGGTTTTGGTGGGGTCTTTTGGCAATGCTTGGGGGTCCCTCCCACCCATTTTTGGGGGCGGGGAGCTGGAATCTGATGTGCCATGCCTTCACAGCTGGAGGAGCACACCCTGATCCCCAGTTCAGCTCTGGTGAGTCCCCTGTCCCCCATGCCCATCCTCATCCCCCATCCCCATCCTCCATCTTCATACATCCTCATCTCCTCTCCAACCATCCCTGTCTCCAACCCCAACCATCTCCATCTCCATCCTCATCCCCATCCCCACCAAGGGCAACACCAACCCTCAGCCTGTCTCCCCCTCCCTCCCTCTCCAGGACAACGAGGTGTACGACAAGCCA
>NW_009637875.1:2552-2762 GCF_000690535.1 Cariama cristata | reverse complement strand
CCCACAGCCCCCACTCCACCCATGGCCCTCCGGTTACCGGGGGCGAGGGAGAGGCTCCTCACCGGCGCTCTGTATGTGTCCCCCGTGGAGAGGGGACGGTGCCAGCACCTGCTTTAAGCAAGCGAAGGCACAGGGAGAGCCGGCAAAGGGAGGGATGGCTCAGCAGGGACACCCTGGCAGCCAGGTGCAGGCGCGGGTTCCCCCCGGTCG
>NW_009637875.1:0-1992 GCF_000690535.1 Cariama cristata | reverse complement strand
TGCCATGCCTGGCTGGTGGGAGATGAGGGTGTCCTGCTCTTCCCACGGTCACCCCTGGGGCAGGCTCTGACCCCCGTGCTGGGCTGGACCATCCCTTTTCTCCCCACACCACGTTCCCCTTGCTGGAAGTGCCTGCCCTCTTCCTCCCTCCTCCTCCTCCAGGTCAAGGCAGTGCTTCATCCTCCATTGCCACCTCCACTGCCAACCACAGAAGGTCCTCTCCACCTGCCCACCCCCAGGGTGCCCCCAGCCCAGGGGAGCTCGGTCCCCAGCCACTGTCGTCCCCCTACTTGTGTTGTCCTTGAACAAGTCAGAGCACTTGACGCAGGACTTGGTCAGAGGGTCGAAGCACTGGAAGGAGAAGCAGGAGGAGACAGCGGCCGCTTTTCCTGACGAGGACATGGCGGAGCGGGAGAGAGAGCTCGGCTCCCCCATGGCGCGGCGGCGCAGGGGCCCCCCCAGGGTTTTGTGAAATCGCAGCGCTCCGGGGCCCGTGGCAGAGGGAGATACAGTCTGTCAAGCTGTGTTGTCTCCCTTGGGGCCCTCGATCGCTGCGCTTGCCCTGGGGCGGATCTTCACGGGGAGGAGGAGAGCGAGCACCCAAGCCCTGCCTGCCCATGCAATTCGCCCTCAAACTACCCCTCTCCTCCAAAATATGCTTCCGAAATCCCCGCAGCCCCTGGTGTGCCCCAGCCACGCAGAACCCCCTGCCCAGCGGCACTGTGCCCCAGCCCGATGGTGTCACCTCCTCGGCCCTCACCCTTCCCAGCCCACCCATACGTTGTCCCCAGCCTGGACATGTCCCCCAGCCTGCATCCTCCCTCGCCAGCCGGCAAAAAGCCCCCTCAGCATCCTCCAGTGCCTACAAGAGGCTTTCCTCTGCCCAGATCTTTACAAGACCCCATCCCAGGGCCACAGATTCAGCTTGGATGGAAAATGCAGAGGACCAGAGGAGAAAAGTGTGCAGGGGTACCGAGGTTTCCCCTTTTAAAAGCTCCCACTGCCTCCAGGACACGGTCCGTTCAGGATTGCTGCGTGAGCAGGCCAACTGGGGAGCGTTCTCCATCCCTACTGATGATGGTGCTCTCCATCACCTTGCTCTCCCCATCCTCTCCATCCCAGACCTAGACCCATGGCAAGGATCCTCCCAGTCCCTTGGCCCCGTGTCTCATTCCCCGGGGTTCAGCCCTGGCTCAGCTCAGTAATTGCCCAGGGCATGGGCAAAGCAGGTCACACCGAGCAAGTCTGGTGCCCATACCCTTGGAAGGGACTAAATAAACCCTTAACGCTCTTCGGTGTTCCTGATCAGGAGCAGGAGAAACGTTGTGCCACCGGCACCCAGACACCAAACCCGATGCTTGAGATCTGAAGGGGATAAGTGATGGATTTCAGCGCTCTAGGTGGCTTTTCTCCATCCTTACCAAACAAAAGTCACGTCCCCATTTTCTACACCCTGTAGGAAAGAAAGGGACCAGCCACCGTTGCTGGCTTGCTCTCAGCTGAAGGAAGGAGCCCAGGAGACCTGCCCTGGCCAGGAGAGCCCTAATGGGGTTTTTCTGCTGAAGTCCCATCCTTGCAGCAGCTACGGCCTCCGGGCTCTTTCTAGTGAGGTCTCTGCCACTCGCCGTCCGGCCCGAGGCTGGGAGGGAAGGAGGAGAAAAGCCAAAGGATGCTCTGGCTCGAGGTGACAGAACACCACACGTCCCCACCGGGCAACCGAGCTCCTCTGAGCCAGGCCAGAAGACTTGGTCCCTGGATGTGCCTGCCCCTCTCCAGTGGCTTTTGGGCAAGCTGAACCCACAGCCTCCGCACCCCACTCCCTGAAGCCCCGGGTGGGACGCAGTCGCACTGGCTCGCAGCCCCAGCACAGCTCTCCAGTACCCCATGCCCCTCAGGGCAGGAGCTGCCCTACGGCAGGGCCCTCCCGGCATCCCGGCCACATCTCCCTCCCTCCCAGCATCATCCCCGGAGGGTGACTTGCACCAGGGCAGC
>NW_009637874.1:0-505 GCF_000690535.1 Cariama cristata | reverse complement strand
GGATATGCCCCAAAATACATGCCAAGACCTTGAAACATGGTCTGAGCATGCTGTCCTTGGCATCTGTTTCGGGTGGGGAGAGGAGTAAGGTTCTTTACATCACTGCATCCCTGGAAGGTCATGGCACCAGCACAAAAGGACAGGGGAGATGCTGCATGCTGGTGACAGGCAAGAGAGTGGGGCTGTGATTTGCTTCCACTCCTTGGCATAGGCAGAAGGGGGAAGGATGAGAAGGTGAGAGCAGGAATACCAGAATCAAGCCCCTGCCTCCCCTACAGTGGCTGCCAGGAGCGGCAAAAATAAAAAATAAAATCTCTAAAGATCCAACAGCTCTACGTATCTTCCTGGTGCCAGGTTGTTATTCAGACCTTCTTATGCCAAAAATGGGCACCCTCCCCATTGTGTGTTTGCTTGGCTCAGGCAATGCAGACACAGTCATTCATTTCATCTAGGCAGCTGGCCGCTTTCACCTTGCATCTGTCCTAGAGACGCTCCCTGCTGCAAC
>NW_009637873.1:5951-9235 GCF_000690535.1 Cariama cristata | reverse complement strand
GGCTCGGGAGATCCAAAATCTACTCCTGGTTTTGCCACGCTCCTCCGGCATGACCTTGGGAGGTGAATTTAATCCCGTCATCTCCTCTGTCTATGTGTAATGGGAATAAAAATACTTTCCCATCTCTCTGGAGAAAGGAGCAGATTCCTGGGAAGTCACCGTAAACTGATCCGGCTGCTCCCCGTGTATCCGGCTGCTCCCCGTGCCGGGCACCGGACGGGAGCTAGTGGGACGAACCGGCCAGGGTTTGCATTACAAACAGACAGCGAAGAGAGGAACCCGATCGCCCTCGGCACGGCCACGCAGGCAGGAGGTTTTATTTAGGAAGAAGTTTTTGCCCCCCAAAAACCCCGTGAAGGTGGGAAGCGAAGCGAAGATGAAGAGATTCAACAGAGGCTGTGCAACCCGGCAGTAGCGGAGCGGGATGCAGCGCGCTCGTCTCCTGTTTGGGAAAAACCACGCCGTGGTCAGGAGAAAAATGTTTCTTTTAATGGTGCGAGGAGGATTTTGCAAATAATAATGGAGTTAAACCGCCAAAGTGATGGGAAAGCATGGTCAACTGGTTTTGGGTTTTCCCTCCCTTTTTTTCAAATAGGTTTTGGGATCCTCTGCCGGGTATCTCCTCTCCCTTGCCCGGGCAGCAGAGGCTCTGATGAAGCGCTTAAAGGATCACCTGTATTTCTGTTGGGAATCGGGATGCCGGAGCGAGCTGTGCTTGCACCGGGGCTCGTCCTTGTCAGCTTTACACAGGCTGGGGCCAAATCGATGCCACCCAAGCTCTCCATCTCCTGCTCCCGTGCTGTTTCCATCTCTCGAGCAAGATAATCCAGGCTGGGAAGCACCCGCTACGTTTCCACAGCTCCATTTTCTCCACCGATGCAAATTCCCAAGCCGGCTCCTGCCCCGGCAGGCTCCCCATGGCCACGTCTCCGAGCTCGACAAAGCCCCTCGGTTTCTTCATAAACTTTACGATGACTCCGGAGCAGCTCCGGCTGCATATTTTCGCTGGCGTTGGAAGATGTGTTGGGCCAGTAGTTGAGTTTTCCCATTCTCTCCTTCGGGATTTGGCTGCCCCAGCCCTGGCACGGGGTTTTCCAGACATGAAGTTGCCTCTATGCTGTGGATGAGGAACGCTGGGGAGCTGCCATGTCTCCTTCAAAAGCCTCCAGCAGCAAAAATCCTCTGTCTTACGAAAGATTTCACCGTCCTGCCAGTACGGATGCCGCCAGCTTTTCCTTACAGTCCCGATCTTCAGGAATTTTACGGCTGGCTGTAAAGCCATGCTCAGCAAGGCTCTGCGTCGGCTCTCTGCAAGTCCTGTCCCCCAACCCAAAGCCCTGCTGGGGTAGAAATCAGATTTACGTCATTTTGCTGCTTAGCGGAAAGGTTTTGATTCGGAGGTTGGGGCTGGCCGGTTTGGCTCCTCTCCCACCAGAAGAAAATGCCCGGTTTTCTTTTTTCCTCCCAGCTCACGGAGGATGAATTTGGGCACGGGGATACTCGCCAGGCAGCCGCAGGCTACGTGGTTTTGTCGGAGATGGATGGGTTTGAGGTCTACCGGCAGCAACGTGTCGATTCTCATCCCCTGCCTCAGTTTCCCCATCAGTAAATGCAGTGAAATCTTTAAAGCGCTAAAGTTTAGAAGGGTAAAAAGTCATTTTAAAAGGGAAGCTGGTTTGTGAGGAGGGAAAAAAAAAACCTTGCAAGCTGCTCGGGTGCACTTGGGTCCAGATCTCCAGCACTGTGACACCTGGAAATACGCTTTGAAAAATAATTCCCGCTGATAGCGTCACGTCCAGCCTGGATCTTTCTGCTCTGAACGTGGTGAGAAAATATTACAGGAGCTCACGAGACCGCGACGAGGGATGCCTGGGGCTGCGTTTTGACCATAACACCTCCTTTCCAGGGAGCAGGACCACGACCCGGTCCTGTCCCCCTTTGCATCGGTGACAGCTTTGCCGGGAGATGCCGGGGTGTCCGTACCTCTGCGTGTATTTGCACACTTGGCCTGTGTGGGTGCGAGCGTGCAAACCCACCTTGGGGTCTTAGCACCGGCTTTTAAGGCTTCTCTCCCTGAAATTTGTGTCTGCTTCTGGTGAGTTCAAACTCCTCAACCTGGACTTGGGGTGTCCATCCAAAGGAATTCATCCAGGATAACGACAGCAAGTAATTAGTGAGCTGTAGCCGTGTCCAAAATGTCTTCTGCACGGAGCAAGTTTAATTAACCTCGTAGGGTTTCTCACCTGTGGCAAGTTTGTTCAAACTTCGATTTCCACCCACTTGGGATCCAAGTGGCTACATCTCTGACTCATCAACACTTGTAATTAACACGGCAATTATATTCGCAGTGAGACTCGGAGCATCTTAAATTATCCTTGCCTCCCCCCCTCCCCTTTTTTTTTTTTTTTAAATATTATTATTTTGTGCATTTCATTTCCTTGCCGCCATCTGTTGCGAAATGGCTGTCTTCTTGCTGCGTGCACTTAACACCACCATCTGGACAAATTATTTGTCCCATTAATTGCAAAAAAAAAAAAAAAAGAAAAAGAAAAAAAAGGAAAAAAGTGTGAAGAAACGAAATGAAATGGTACTGCTGACCTGCCCAACGTCTGCTACGGGAGAAGCAGCCCACTCCCAAATCCGCCAAACTGCATCGAGCCTGACATTATGAAATGTCTGTTTAATCGTCTAGCGCACTAATTGGTCTCTTTGCACAGCACCGAGGAAAAAAAGAAAATTAAATCTCTTTCTCCTCTTCTTTCCGCGTTATTTATTAAGTCTTCCCCCATGGGGCAGGCCTGAACAGATCTACGGCTCGCAGGGAGATAAATCCAGCAGCTCGGAGTGGGGATGTTGTGCCCTCTTCAGCATCTCGCCGCTCCGGTCGTGCTAAACTAAATCTGTGGTTCTGAGAGAGGCTCGTTAACTTGGGCTGGGACGGATGGGGCTGGATAACGGCGAGGTTTGGCATTTGCAGCGGGGTTCAGCGCTCCTTACGTCACCAAACTCCGAGAAAAGCCAACGGATGCATTAACTTTTCAGTACCGCAGGCTTTAGGGGCAGCTCGCTGATTTGGCTTGAGTCGCCTTTTCCCGAAGCTCCTCTGCACTTTGGCAGAGATGAGAAGCGATAAGAGAGAATTAAGTTGTGAGGATGAGGATGCTTTTGAGTTATTCCCTCTCGCCCAGAGCTGGTGCGTGGGATCCTGTTGCTCCTCATCGCTTTTGGGGAGCACGGGACCAGGCAGAGCTTGGCACAGAGACAACTCCAGTTTTTCTTTCCCT
>NW_009637873.1:5650-5937 GCF_000690535.1 Cariama cristata | reverse complement strand
CAGCCCAGCATCCCACCCCGAGTTGCCGGA
Source organism: Cariama cristata (assembly GCF_000690535.1). Lineage (NCBI taxonomy): Eukaryota > Metazoa > Chordata > Aves > Cariamiformes > Cariamidae > Cariama > Cariama cristata. The sequence goes on along the minus strand of NW_009637873.1, from coordinate 5,907 downwards.
CGAAGCCTCCAGCCCTGTCTCCTGCCCAGAGCCTCCTTTTCCTCCTGAGCAAACAGTGAGTGAGTACCCGGGGCTGCCGCCTGTCCCCACGCTGCCCTGGAGATTGCCGTAGCCTCTGCGATCCCACGGGATTTTGGCTGCACAATCTCCACACAGCAACCCGGTGCTCCCCAGCCCCTCCAGGCTCTGCTTTCTGGTGATTCCGTGGGTGGTTTGGGATTTTGGATGTGCCCCGGCTGTATGGGAAGGGTTTCCCC
>NW_009637873.1:4887-5622 GCF_000690535.1 Cariama cristata | reverse complement strand
CCCTTCCCTTCCAACTGTGGTCACTGTGCCCTTGCCTGCCAGTCTGGGCTCCCAATTTGGGCTCAATTTCCCGCTCTAATGAAGACCCGAGGAATAGCAGGGAGCTGGGGAGGGATCCCTGGGGCAGGGAGGTGATGGGATGGGAGCAGGAAGCTTTTTCCCACCTCTTCCAGGCTCAGGTGTAGGAAAAAGCTGCCAGCAGATGCCAGGGCATTGCTCCTCGTTAGCAAAACCCCAAGGGCTGCTCTGCTTGTGCCGGGATCCATCCAGGCTGGCACGGTCCGGAGATACAGAGGGAAGACAAAGTGATATATAGCAGGTACCGGGAGCAAGTGGATCACACCCCATGGGTCAGGACATAGGGTCAGAGCCCCCCACTGTGCTCCCAACGACCCCTCTCCATTGCCAGCTGCTCTCCGGAGAAGTTCTGAAAGCTCCTCTGGAGTCTTTTCCTTCCTTTCCTCGCTCTTCGTGCAGCGGGACGCTTACTGCTTTGCCGGTGGTGCTTGCCCCTTGCAGACAGCACAGATATCCCTTGCTCCGGCTTCCTCGCCGTTTGCTGGGCTCTGGCTGCTGGAGAGCTCATTAACTTTTAATGGTGCCAGCTGCCTGCGTAAGCCACTCGCCCGTCCCTTGCTCTGTTCTCTGTTGCACTAGAATAAATTGTTAATTAAACTGTGCACCGGCATCCCAAGGTGTTTGTGTGCTCTGAAGCTAAGGCCAGGTTTAAAAATT
>NW_009637873.1:2553-4856 GCF_000690535.1 Cariama cristata | reverse complement strand
AATTCCCAGCGGCTCCCGGAGATCGGTCACTGGCTGCTCTAAAAGTCCTCGCCGAATCTGGCAGCGGGGCTGGTTCTGGGTCCTGCGTGAATTTTTGGGTTGAGCTTGGCAGGGCCAAGGAAGGAGGAAAGCTACAGCGAGCGGCTGGTGAAGGAAATAACCTCGTTTTTGCTGGGACCCCAAAATAAATAACAAGTGGTGTGTACAAAAGCCAGCCTAAGGGAATTAGATGCTCAGCCCCTGTTGAGTTTCAAATGAGAATTCGGCTCTTAATTCAATTTAAGCCCCTTTGGATCAACAGGATCCAAATAACTATGCTTACTAATTGCATACAAATGCTGGCTCCGGCTCAGGGTACGCTCGGTGGCCTCAGCAGGAGCCTGGTGGCTTCTGAGACACAGAGAAACGATAAAGGGCTTGTAAAACGGTGCCGGGGGATGTTTCCTGGATCCTGGAAGTGCCTCCTGGGCTGACGTGATGGGCTGACGTACGACAGCAGAGCAGCACGGCAGGGGATGACCACGCCGCGCCAGATTGCCCGACAGAAGTAACAACTGATGGATGAGATGCGCTAACACAAGTTTGGGGCTGAAATTCCCTTTGGGATGAGTTGGGAAGCTCTGCCTCCGTTTAACACGCTCGGATTTGCCGAGCTTGCCGAGGGCTGAGCTGGCTGGTCCATGTGATGCCAGCACCCTTTGTAGGGCAGAGACAGGATCAGGCCCAGGACAGAGGTGATCGGTGCCCAGGCTGGAGGTGAGCAGACGCTGTCCCAGCGTTTTGGGACAGCTCAGGGCGGGAGAGCTGGGGTCTGGCTGTACCCACCAGCGTCAACGTGCCCCCAGGCTCTCAAGCAGTTCCGCAAACAAGGACACCTTTGCACATGCATCGAGTAATTTTGAATGTCATCCAGGTTGGCTGGTTAAATGCAGCCCTGAGACGTTCCTAATAAAAAATTCATAAGCCTCTTATAGAGGCAATTATGCTTCTGCAAGGCAGCGAGGGGACAATACGTGACCAAAGGAATTAATGGAAGGGCGTTGGAAGAGGAAGAGTTGCCTTCCAACAGGTGTGCCCAGCCCCTTCCCTCCATGAAAGACTCGTTTCACCAGCTTAATGAAGTATCCTCATCAATTTAGGTCCCCTCAGGAAAGAGCAAATTGACTCTCCTACTTCTTGCAGCCAGCGTCAGGGGCTTGGGAGAGCTGCAAAGTGTCGCACAAAAACTTTGGGCTTCAAATAGGAGGCACAGGCTGTTTCGCGTCGTCCATGCCTGATTTTTTTTTTAGGGTTTTTGAAAGGGGCTGTAAGAATTGATTCCTCGTCTCCCAGAGGGAAAGGAGAGGAGCAAAGGCTTGGCTCTTGGAATAACCCTTCCCTTGCTCTGCTGCTTGTATATTGGATGCTCACCCAATAAATTATGCTACTCCACGTCCGTGACCTCTTTGCTAAGAGGATGGGAGGTGGTGGGAGGTACTGAGACATCAAAAGCTCCCCCAAGGAGGAGCGTGTGTCCGCACGGCATGGGGCAGGAGCGCATTAGCAAGCTCTGCACTGCCCCAAATCGCAGCACAGAGGGGGAGAGGTGGGTGGTAGAGCCAGAGAGGAGCAGGGAGGTGGTGGGAGAGACCAGGTTTGCTCTGTACCCCACGTCGAGCCAGCGTGTGACCCCCGAGCCTCTCGCTTGGGTCGGTGACGGATCCTTCTGTGTCCCCTCCTTGCAGCATGTGGAAGGTCTGAGCCCTCTCCCACCTTTGCCGGGACACCATGGACACTGAAGCCGTGCAGCCCCAGGAGGCCTCGCTGACGGTCAACGAGCAGGTACGAGCATCCCCGGCTCCATCCCCGTTCCACCCCTTCGCACCCCACAACCGGGAGGGCCACGAGGTGGGGAGTTGGGGTTTGGAGCCCCGCTGTGTGCCCTAGCACGGGGTGGAAAACCATCTCATTCCTGCCCCGTGCTCACGACCACCCTGTTTCCCCCACACTGGGGCATGCAGATGTTCAACCTCATCTTTCGGAGCTTGGCTGCCTTGTCTCGGGGTTTTTTTTTTAATGATGAAGAGGAGGCGCCAGGTCCTTGTCCTGCAGCCTCGCTGTTGGCAAGAGATCTTTGCTCCGGGGTTTGGCTGGCTGCAGCCACGGGATTGCTGGCGGAGGAGCAGGTCTCTCTGCTCCTCACTCTCTGCGTCTCCCCGATATGGGGGAAACCGTATCAGGATTTGGAGGGCTCGCCCCACCCTGGGTCAGACCGTTGGGGCTGTAGATCAGCGCTGGCTCTAGTGCTGCAGGTGTGGTGGTGC
>NW_009637873.1:0-2522 GCF_000690535.1 Cariama cristata | reverse complement strand
TTGCGCGGGCGTGGCGGCGGCCGCCAGCAGCTCTGTTTTACCTGCTGAAGATGTCATCTGCTGGTGTACACGGAGGTGGGGTTATCAGAGCCCAGGAGCTGCTGATTAACTAAAGCAGCGAAGTACTGGGGGCCTGCGATCCCCCCATCCGTCATCCCTCCTCGAGGGGACGGGGTGGGCTTTGCTCGATTTGTTTTAAGGGTCTCGTGGGTCAGGGGGAGCTTCTTCACTCTGCCCTGGGGTGTGTGGCCCCAGGGGACACCGCTGTGGAGTTGGGCACCCAGAGCTGATGGATATTTTGGGGCATATTTGTAGGTTATTGTCATGTCCAGCCATGAAACCATCCGAGTGCTGGAAGTCGGCGTGGACACCCCGCTCCCGGCCGAGGAGGACCGGAAACCCTTGGAGATACCACCGGGGGAGGTAACGCGGGGCTCCTCAGGAGAAACCGGCCACCCGGGCAGAGAGGACGTCCCACCCAGCACCCAGAGCTCATGCAGCGGGGAGGTGGCCGGTAAGACACCTTCCTTCCCCGGGACTCATTCCCTGGTCGATCCATCCCTGCAAGCGGCATTGGGTTCTGGACCTCTGGGTCGGAGCCGGGATGACGAGCTGTGCCGATCGGTGCAGGCAAACTCACACTCTACTCCGGAGCATCTCCATGCCAAGCTGGGTTAGGAGTTAGGAAAACCAATCCCTCCTCCGGGAGCTGACGGAGAAAATCATCCTGCATTGAGGGCAGCGCTCGGACACGTGCTTAAAATAGAGAGGACATTTGTCGATGAGATGTTTTGCTGGGGAGCTCAGTTTTCCCGCAGCCACATAGAGCAGGGGTTTGGGTTTCTTCTCCCGCTCGCCCTGGCCTGCTCCGGGGTGCGGAGTTCGCTGCGGCTGCATCCCTTCTCACATGGGAACGCAGCTCTGGAAATAAACCTTCGGGGAGATCCCGCTTTAGTCCTCTCTGCTTTTTGGCCAGCAGTCCCACAGATCCATCCCAAATCCGCCTGCAAGCACCCCTCTCCCATCCCCTCTCGGGCCATTTTTGTGCTTTATTTATTACTAGGACTTTTCTCTGGTTGTCACCTCCGTGCTGTAGTCAGAGCACAACCAGATCCTGGTGTTTTTCCCCCCCAAAAAAAACCAGGCAGGATTGTAGCTTTGGCCGGTCGGTAAGAGGAAGAGGAGGCGAGCGTCCCTCTGCGCCGGGGGATGCTCTGATCCTGCTGCCACAGGTTGGAGGGGAGGAAAAGCGTGGCGGGATACACAAAACCCATCAAACCTGGCAGCATCACTGCCCCGTAGCATGGTCTTTGCAATTTGGGAAGTGGTGGGTGTTACCTGTGCTTGGGTTTGGTAGGAAATTTTAAAAAAAAAAACAAAACCCAACCAACCAAACAAAAAAAAACCCCAAACCCCACCAAACAAAAGGCTGTTTTAAATCTTGCGGACCTGTGGTTATTTCTGGGCGAGGAACCAAACCCGAGAAATGCCTGGCTCTTAGCTGAGCAAAGTATTTATTTGGTAAAAGTTTTTTTTTCTGCCAAAAGGAAAGGCAGGAAAAGGGTGTTTTTCTTTTTGCAAGAATAGAAGAGAGGATTAAGTGGATTTTATACTCGAGGGTTGCCATTATTAGAACTTGAGCAGAATAAATACAAGAGCTTGCTCCAAAAACAAGGAGGTCTTTTGCAAGTAATAAATATGGATTAGGAGCAAGGTTTCTTCTTACTCGGATGTTCACGATAACTAAGAAATCTGAATATATTCTGTGAATTTGGGCTGAAGGTTGCACGACACCAAACGAAGCTCAGCCCACGAGGGACCCCTCCCTCTGCCAGGCCCTGGCCGGGTCATCTCGGTCCCTTCCCTTTCAGCTCCCCCGTCCCCAGTGAAGGATTTGGGGGGGGGGCTGACGCCGTTTTAATTACAGCTAATTTTGGAGCCGGCAACTGGCGGAGGAAAATATCTCGGGATAATAAAATATCTCTGGATAAAATAGTTGTGCATCTGACACCCCAAGAGAGGCTCACACAGCCCAGCAAACCATTTCCACACACCCACTCCTTTTTATCCCCTTAACCCTGCTATTTCCCACGCTTATTCCTCCCTAAATCACCCCAGCGCCAAATCACCCAAGAAAATCCCCTTCTCCCTCCCCCCCCAGCGCCAAATCCCCCAAGAAAATCCCCTTCTCCCTCCTTTGCCTCCTCCCCAAAACATCCCATAAGAAGCCCCCCAAAGCCCTTCCTCTGCAACCCGTAACCTGGGCAGCGACCCCACCTTGGGGGACTGGGAGCCTTGCTCCCGAGGATGCCCCACGCCGAGTTTCACACCGGCTCCGTGGCACTGCAGCTCCCCGGGGACCCCCATGGGAGGGTGTTCATTCCCTGGGTGCGCCTAATTTGGGTGCCCCCCACCCTTACCCCCATCTTTTTGCTCAGACGAGCTCAACCGGCAGCGTCTCTCCAGCCCAGCTCTTTTATTCTTCCCCAGGCAAAGCCAAACCGGCGACCGGAGCATCCCCC
>NW_009637872.1:646-1257 GCF_000690535.1 Cariama cristata | reverse complement strand
GCAGATTGAATCTTCAAGGCATTAAGGCTTGAATGTGTGGGGTTGAAAGTTTGGTCTATTTTTTAAATGTCAGGCTGTAGCTGGACTCTAAATGGTATTCCTAAATGGAATTGAGACCTCTGGCAATGTTAAGCTATCACTTGGCATCTCGGTGACTCGTTTAACAACTTTTTTCAGATGCAGAGGGACAAGTTGCGCACTGAAGTACGACAGAGAAGACGAGGGGAGTACTATAAGAAGGCGGGCCAGCGAGCGGTGTCGAGGGAAGATGTGACCAGTGGCTCTACGACAACATTATGATTTGGGAGTGGTTTTTTACTTTATTTTGAAGGTGTGAAGTGATGCACAAAACCAGATATTGGCACCGGAAGCAACTGGGGAAAGGTGAGCAATAACTAGTGGCCTGAAGTAGCAGTTATTTTTCGGGTGTCTTACTGTTTGCAAAGTCAGAAGCATTCCTTGTTGTTTGTGTTTTATAGGTGGTACCAGACCCTTAATGTGGCAACCTGTCAACAGCAGAGGCACAGCGGGCAAGCGACAGGGGTGAAGGAGCAGGAGATGGTAATCGGTGCGGGCAGGTTACAGGTTTGGGTTGTATCTCAGCAAGCGCC
>NW_009637872.1:0-415 GCF_000690535.1 Cariama cristata | reverse complement strand
GGTGACTTCTCACAAGCGCAACAGTCATTTTGTGTATCTTGGTATCTTAGGTACCATAAGGGATGAGGGCTGCAGCATCTGACTCTGGCACGAGCAGGTGAGCAGAACTCCACAGTGCTTCTGAGGGGAGCGTTGTGGAAGAGGTTGGCATCAATGTGATGCTTACTGCCTTCACTGGGGAATTTTTTTTGTGTTTTTAGTGCAGGTGATACAGCAAAACCTGGTACCTGCAGGAAGACCCTATTTAGATTTTCATCAAGGATGGCTTTGGAGCCCCTGACCCCCTCGAAAGCTAAGTTGCGGGCCTGGGGCTGGGGAGGGACTGGGAGGCAGGCAGAAGTTTGGGAATTGTAGGCAGGGGTTTTAAAGCCGGTATAAGGGAGAGAGCTATGAAGAAACAGTGCCCTTAGGGCAG
>NW_009637871.1:1282-1608 GCF_000690535.1 Cariama cristata | reverse complement strand
TGAGCTTTCAGATCCCGCCGAGTCAGGACATCGAAACGCAGGGCCCTGAAGCGCTTCTCCAGCTTCTCGCAGTCCACATCAGAGCCGTCTCGAGTCGACAGATCCGAGTCTTTACTGAAGTTGACGTTGTTGAGGATGAGGCAGCGTCCGCACGGGTCCGCCTTCAGCTCGTAAACCTGCCAGACGGACATGGCAATGAAACACCCTCTTCTTCGGAGCGCTTGCCGCCTAACCCAGCGGGACGCAACGTCGATGAGGAACAGGAGACCGAAGGTCGCTCATGTCATAGCTTCCTCGTTTCGCCAGGCCTAGGGCCAGATAAGAGG
>NW_009637871.1:716-927 GCF_000690535.1 Cariama cristata | reverse complement strand
CCGCCGGCCGTATTCTCAACACTCGCTTCCCCGCGTGTTTCCCAACGCACCGACACACGCCGCACGCATGCGTTATCGTTTTCCCAGCGTCGGTCTCGCAACACTAGAATTACAAAGGCTAAGCGCCGCTGTGCAGCCCGCCCACGACTCGGTGCCTTCGAAACCGAAGCACACGCTTTAGCTCAACGTTACCTTCTTTGTGTGCTAGCTG
>NW_009637871.1:258-614 GCF_000690535.1 Cariama cristata | reverse complement strand
AACCGGCGGTCCCAGGGCTATTTTCCGGTAGCTACCCGCACGGCACAGAGCTTTTCCGTAACGGGGAACGCTTCCATCCTACCCAAATACTAACCAGGTCGCGGTTCCTCTCGTCAACAGCCAAACCTACAACACACAACAGAGACAAGGCATTGAGCTCTCCGCGCCCTACGCCGAGACATCGCACACCTTCCTCCTGGAACTCGCGCCCATTCTTCCCCAGTACCCGTGACACGTCGGCGACCCGTACGAGTTTCCCCTGCCCGCTCCGCCACGCGCAGTAAACGAACGAACGTTTGGCACGACACCTCTCTGGGAAAGCACGGGACGCGGCTTACCACGGGCCAGCGCAGGAA
>NW_009637871.1:0-240 GCF_000690535.1 Cariama cristata | reverse complement strand
CTTTGCTCGTGACCTGCTGTCGGCCAGTGACGTTCGCATCTGTAACAACACGGGTTGTTGTTACAACAGTCGGGTCTCACCTTCTCCCCCTCTCGCTTACACGCTACAAGTAAGCAACCCAGGCCCCCCAAAAAGACCCCGGCTAACACCCATCTGTCGCAGCAACCCCGCGGCGAGGCTGGAATACAATATCGCGCCCATTTTCCCCTTTTCGGGGTTCGAGCGACTAAAGTTTCTTCT
>NW_009637870.1:0-4605 GCF_000690535.1 Cariama cristata | reverse complement strand
ATATGTTCAAAAGATTAGGATTTGAGAAATACTTGGGATAGATACTTCAGTTCTTCCTCAGTTCTTCCTCTGTCGTTCAACCCTTGCTCACATTCAGTAAGTAGTCTTTTTAATAATTTCATTGGGGAAGCCTGCGTGGGGCTCACAGATGGGACAGAGCTTCCATCCTCTGCTCAACTAAGGAGCCAAAGCCCTGGGGTCATTAACCCAGATCTCAGAAAAAAACAACCTAAAGAACAGTGTTTTATAGGCAAATTGACCAGGCAAATTTGGAATCCTTTAGTCAGCAAGTCTGAAATACAAGAACATTAAAAAAAAGATATATTTCAATATAAAGGGGCAGTAACAAGATCACCTTAAAGGAAACAGAAGAATGTTGATTTTGTAACTTGAATGCTCTCAGGCCATCACTGTCTGAAATGAAAGAATTTTCCTTAAGTTGCTGTAAGCTCCAATCTTGATCTTATTCGTCACTGTTAAACTTTCAACATTTAAATATTTTATATAGATGAGATGAAAAGATTGCAAGAGAAATGGAATGATCTCCACAGACTTTAGAAAACAGAGAGACCAAACCAAACCTTAAAGGAAATGAACACTAAAACTACATTGTTAATTAAATTGCTTATTTATAAAATTTGTCTTAATTTCAAAGATTTATTGAAAAGGGATTCAAAGAAGATGAATTAATTTTAAGAAATGACAGACTAAACCTTTCTTTGGGACCAGTGATTATATGAAGGTGTATTGAAAACAGCAGAGAGAATGCTAGGTATGCTTGCTGGGCAGATACTATGGGTCAGTTTAGACATTTATCTGCAAAAGTGGATTTGCAAAGTCTGATGGTTAGACATTTTCACAAGGGTTTTATTCAGTCTTGGGAACAGCATCTACAAAGAATACACTGATTTTGTGTAGCTCAGAGAAACCACGAGGGAAGGGAGATGGAAAACAGATCTCAATTCATTTGAAAAGATTAAACACTGCCATAAAGTAATCTAATTAGTTGTATTCTTTGTTCTTTGGGACATCTTCAGAGCTGGCTGTTTTATTCTTCTGCTGCTTTGCTTCCTTTGCCCCCATAGAAAGGGCTCTCCTCTGCACCGGTGAGGCTCCGAAACACGGCCATGAGTGCACCAGAAAAGGTCACTGTGCAGATCAAATGAAGCCAGACATAAAGAGACTCATCTTTAAAACCTCTCGTTAATTAAAAGACAAAAATCTGAACCTGGTCATGTTTCCAGTCAAAACAAAGAAAGTTTTGCAGTCATTTCAATGGCAACCAGGTCAGGTTTCTGATTAAATTGATCAAACATCAAATGCAAGAGGGCAAGATGGTAAGTATGAGAGTCAGAAAGACAGTAAGCAGTGAGGACACTAAGAAAAAACATGCTCTTTGGATATTGATCTGCAGATGCAATTCAGTAAAATAATGAAGGATGATCTTTGGAAAATTATCAGTCTTAAATTACTATTATGATCATAATAATTAATTACTCCATTTTTCTTAAAGGTGCTTCATACCACTGTTGCCTTTCAACGACTTAAATCCAGAGAGGGTCTGGCTTGACTCAGGCTGTTAGACAAGAAGTACGGAGCAGCACAGATCTTGTGTGCAGGCTGGAGAAGATTAGATTAGAGAGGGCTAAAATGAGCTGTCAAATGCTTTCATTTAAGCATTCTGGAGTGGATTCTTAAGTCATTGAGCCCTAAATACATTGGGAAAAAAATGGAGCTAGATGAGGACACAAATAAAAGAAATTGAGAGACTATTTTGAAACAGAACTTGACTTTATAGATAATATAGTAACACAGGATATTTTTATGAGAATCAGGAAAATATGTCAAAAACAGAAAGAAAAATAATTATGACCAAGCAGAAAATACAGTCACTGTGAACAGCAGATATTAGATCTGAAGGAAAAATAATCTATACAATTCTCCTTTCCGCTGAATAAAGCTGACACACCATTTTGTCTGATAATCTGCTTTCCCATGATGCAACTGTATTCTAAATTAGATAATATAATCGCTTCATCTTGTTTGAAATTATTGTGTCATATTGCTGTGAACAGTTCAGGAGGTGTCACAGATCAGGGAAGTGTAAGCATGCCAACAGTAAATCAAAGGCTATCAATCTATTTATTTTAATTAATTAAAGCTTTTTCTCATTTTTGTGAGTTCAATATGATATAATAATTTAAGATGATGTTCTAAGCAGAAATGACCAGAGAGATCTCTTGAAGACTGTTTATAGAGTCTCTTGCTGTTGTTGCAGGTTATGTTTTTCAGTGGATGAATAAAATAAACATTTTTCAATATATGTGTAGTATTTTTGCAGTATTTGTTTCTAAATGGAGCCCTGACGAGAAGCAGCAGACTCCCAAAGTGTCTGTTTCAAAGGCCGAGTGATTCCTGGCGAAGGGGATTGCACAGTGCTCTTTCTGACTTCTTCTGTTCCAGAAACATTATTTGTACATTAAGAAAGCAAGTTGTGAGCAGAAGTTATTCTGCAGTTCTAGAAAATCTAGATGTTATTAGGCATTTCTATCACCTTCAAAAAAAGGTTAATAATGACAGAACAGTACTTTGAACACAGATGGTAATGTATAGTTAAAACTGGTAAGAAAATGAACAAAAGAACACTTTTCCATCATTTTTCATAAATATTTCAGTCTTGCTGAAGTTTCCCCAAGAGATTTTATTCAAATGCCTTGCCTTGAATAGCATCTTTAACAGAGAGTTGATGAGGTTGAAGAGGTTTAACCATTATATTCTACCTATTATATTCCGCCTTTAACCTCTGGTTACAATTCCATTTGCGTTATCGACATCCAGGTCCAGTTCTGAAATGAAGCAAAGGCAATACCCCGTTGATTTCAGCAGGTGATAGAACACGTCTTCGTTCCTCCAGAGCCGATTTAAATTTGGGGGAATTTCCATCTCAGTTCTTCTGTCTAGACAAAACAAGACTTTTTCTTCTTTCAAATAAGAGCTAAAGAATATACAAATGAGAAGGTATGCCAACTTCAGTTTCTCTCCTCTGAGATTCTTTGAAATTATTTCCCTTGAACTTCCATCTTTAAAAAAGCAGATGACTTTAAACAACCCTTAGAACTCTACAGAGGCATCTGTAAAATGTTTTCTCCCAGGCAATCAAAGGCAGGAGACTTTTGTTTCTCAAATCCTATGATAAATAAAGAACTCTGACTTAAAATATATAGATATATATAAACATAGGAATCATGTTAAACTCTTGTCATGTTGTAGAAAGTCGCACTTAACTTACAGTTTGGAAAGACTTTCAGGGCATACTTCAAAGCCTGTTTATTTTCCCAGACTTGCCAGAAAATAAGGCTCTGAGGGGAGCTTTTGTGTACAGGAGAGCAGCATTTTACAGGGGTGGTTTGAGTGTTGAAGGCTACAAACTTCTGAAATGTTGATACGGTGCTGGCTGTTGACACCCATAGCCATGATAACTACTATTGGATTAATTGTCCCAAGGAAGTAAATGGATCACCCACTGATGAATTAAGATATCAGTCAGCCTTAAAACAGAAGCTAGATCTTGGTTTCAGATTGAAAATATTTGGAGAATTCACACCCTCAGTTAGTGTTCACTGGCATTACTAAAGAGCTGACCTTGAAATGTGTATAAATAAGGGTTTCTAGCAAAGAATTTGGGGAGGGCTGCGTCACATCACATTTGAGTAAACTAGTCGATAGAGAAGAAATTTAGAATTCCTAAACCAGCATCAGCCAGACCCCTAAAGGGGACACTTAGAAGGACTCTGCTCTGTCTTCACAGATGAATTTAACTTATTCATAGATTTATGTTGATTTGTTTATCCCTCACCCTCTGTAAGGATTCTTGCCCTGCATGAAAAACTAAATGAATGCTACTTCAAGTTTAGCCTTATTGATTTGCATTTTATATGAGATAGTAAATTAAATTTATGTTAATATGATACATATATTCTTCCCTGAACCATTAAAGGGGAGGTGGGGCTACACAGTGCAATAGTTTAAATAATTATGGCTGTCACTCACAATTATTCAAACCATTGTGCTGATCAAAGTTCTCAAAATCTTGGCTATAAGAATCTCAAAGTTCCCCAGGAGTAGCTTGGAATATCAGAAGAAGCTAAAAGTAGAATCTTTTAGTTTTAAATGGTTTTGACAGGTTTACTTTATTTTCATACTTTCCAAAAGAGGTGCAGCATGGAACTAGAAATGACAGAATATTGCTTTCATTTCATTTCATCCTCCTATAAATAAGATCTCATAAAATCGTACAGCAATATCCAGGAAACCTTGTGAAATAATGATGTGTTCTCTATGAGCACAAAGACCTGTGTGTAAATCTGAGAAAAGTCCTGAGTGCTCAGAGAAACAGATGGCCAGGAAAGTGGTTAGCAAAGGATACCCCAGCACAAGAAATCTGGACATACCTGACCAGAAAGTTCCTCCAGCTGCCTTGGAGCCTGCAGTGAAGATCTCCACTTGCACGAGCCCAGTTTCGTATCCTCTGTGCGAGTCGTTCAAATCAGAGGAACATCTGAGAGAAGCAAGAGTCTCTGGCGTCTCTTCTCCTCGACCCGCGAG
>NW_009637869.1:0-2638 GCF_000690535.1 Cariama cristata | reverse complement strand
TCAGCAACCTCCCCTCTTTGTCCGGCCGGGGACCTTGTTATTATCTGTCAGCATTTGCTGAGTCCCCTCCTTCGGGGGATGCACCAGGCCCTTCCGGAGGAGCGGGGCCTCGCCACAGCCCGCGCCCCTCTAACGACTGTGTTATCTCTGCCATTTCCAGCCCCGCTTCCCTCCGCCGGCGGAGGGGTGATGCCCTCCTGGGCTGGCAGTCCCGGGGGAGCAGCGCCCTGGCCCACGCCTGCGCAGCCCCCTCAAGGGGTGGATTTCTCCCGCTGGTCTACGGGGTTTGGGGCCACGTCCTCCGTGGGGCTGCGGGACGGGGCTCTCCCCATGCTCGGTGGGGCAGCGGCAGGGATGGGGGTTTGATAGAGCAGCTCAAGCACCACTGCAGGTCACAGCTGAGTGTTAGGCTCAGCTCTGGCAACTAACGCTGTCCGATGGATGTACTGGGATGCTACTCCCTTCCCTTCCCTTCCCATCCCATCCCATCCCTTCCCATCCCATCCCTGCTCCAGGCCTGATGGAAGGGAGGCAGAGCCTGGCAGAACAGGGGCCGAGAGAAGACGGAGCACCGTTTGCTGTCTGAAGCACTAACCTGCCTGTCTGACACGAGGGCAGTGACAGGCAGGGAGTGTTTGGTGCAAAGGAAGGAAATGGAAGAATTAAATCCACAGAACTTCCCTGCTTTTGTTCTCTCTCCCGCCCCCGCTCTTCTCCTTGGCCGCTCGCTCTTCTCACTGGATGTGTATGGCTTGATACTACCCAAGCAAGCTGGAAACAGGGTATATCAGCTGAAAGCAATTTACTTTGAAATCCAGCTGCCAGATTTTCCTTCATTTGTTTACTTTTAAATGCTTTTTTAAAAGCCAAAGTACACAAGGCAGCCAAATTGCTGACATGTGTGCCGGGCCGGTACCCCGCAAATGCTGCATTCTTTCATGTCCTCCTGGGCTCAAATCCACTCATGTTTATTTAAAATACATAGAACACTTCAGCACTATTAAGGACCACGTTTTATAGTAAATGGAAAAAGATTTCCTCGCAGGCCAAAGGGAGAGGAAAAGAATCACTTCAATTCAGCGTTGTTCCGACAGCACTCTGCCTGCCACCCCAGGGCCCAGCCACCCACATCCCGCCAACGGCCTCGGCCCTCTGTAGCTCGGGTGGCGCCTGGGGAGCTGCCGATGCTCTGGAAATGCTGGAGACAGGTGGGCACGGGGCTCCAGCAGCGCTTGGGGGGCTTGGCCTTTCTCCCCCATAGATCCACGGGGCAGTTGGCCAACAACGGCTGAAAGAAACCCCAAGATGGGGCTTGAAGTTACCGAGGGTCTCCATGGGGGTGTCACGCTGCGACCACCACCCGCCAGCTTTCAGCTTATCCCAGAACTCCCCCTCATCGCTTTCCCGTGTCTCTGCATTCACCCCTCGCAGCTTCTCTTTAGCACACAGAATCCCACACCTGTGAGCCCCGGGTGCTAAAGCTATCGGTGCGAGGATACCAACTTGTGCGACCCCGGCGGCAGCTCCAGGGCAGCCCTTGCAAATCGACGGGAGAGGAGAGGGCAGAGCTGAGCCGGAGCGCTGAGAGGCAGCAGACCGGTACGCGGCAGAGAACGAGACACCACGGGCTTCGTACGGACGGCATGTCACGACGCATCCTCTCAAAAATATGATAGAGATGCTGGAATGGATAGCACATCAATACTTTAAGGACAGCAACAGCTAAACAGGACTATATATGGAAGTAGATATTCAAATTCAGAATTTTTAAGTGTATTGTTAATGTGGGCATTTTGGGAGGGAATGAGGGTGGAAGGGGCACTTCCAGCCAATGCTGCCTCTCCTCAGGCCATCCCTCTGCGGCTGACACAAGCTGAACTCTACAGGGTAACGTAAGGATGCATTACATTTACTTTCTGAAAGTGAAAATGTCAATAAACAGCAAAGAAATCCTGCAGGCTGTTGTCACTGCTCAAGCTTAAAGAAATGCAGAAAGGCAACACGCAGAGAAAGGAGCAAGGAAGTCACTTATACTTTTAATCAAATTACCTGCTACCAGTGACACGGAGATGGACAGTGGCCTTGTGAAAGCGCCTCTGACAGACCTTCCTAAAAGAAAACGCCACTGATGTAGCCAGAGTTGCTCTGGGGTTTTTCCTGGCAAAAAGCACAAGAAAGCAGAAACCTCCACTTATTAACTGTTAATCATTCCGAATGCAGCACCTTCATAGTTCTATTGTAATTAGCCAGACTAGTAAATCTTCAAAAGGATTCCTCCAGTGGAGTCCCAGACCCAGAATATGCCGTGCCCTGAACACGACGTCCCACAACTGGTTTCACTCATGGTTAGAAGAAAGAAAGGCTCCGAGCAAGTGATGGGGAGCAGAGCCGGGGCTGCAAGGACAAGCGCTGTGCACTGGGGACTTTCGCTCTTGTATCCACCTCCCTCGCCCCTTGGCCCCCTGTACGCAGCCATTCCCACGCATCGCAGAGCTGCGAAGAACGGCTCCCAGCCGAAGGCAGGGTGTTGCCCGTACGATCTCTGAAAGGCCGGCGAGACCCGCGGTGTTCGGAGCTGGGAAATACCCTTCGGAGGCCGCTCAGAGTGACACTTCTCATCTCCCATCCCTCAGACTGT
>NW_009637868.1:4765-5040 GCF_000690535.1 Cariama cristata | reverse complement strand
TGAGCGGGGCGATGTGGGGGATGCTGGACAAGATGGGCTGGCAGCCCCTGGTATCGTGCTCTCCGCCTGCCTCGCTCACCCCCTGTGCCCGTGTCCTGCTCCCCAGGTGGAGGCCGTGATCAGCGAGCACCGAGCGGAGCTGCTGGCGGAGCGTTACCACTTCAACATGGGGCAGCTGATGGGTGAGTGTGGGACACCGGGACAGCCCCTGCCTGGCAGCTGGCCTGTCCCTATGCCTGACTCTGCCAACACCGCTGCCTCCTCGCCTGGACCCT
>NW_009637868.1:3350-4407 GCF_000690535.1 Cariama cristata | reverse complement strand
CTGATGTGGGACCTGCTGGCTTGTCCCATGGGAGGGCCCAGCACTGGGGACAGCCTGCCCTGGGTAGGTGCAGGCAGGGTGAGGGGGGTGACAGCTGGACGGGGCCACCTCCAGGTCTTAGGGCACTGGGAGCCTTTTCTACTCCTGTCTGTGTTTCTCTTTTCCAGGTGCTGCATTTGCTGGGTCCAAAGACAGAAGCTGACCTGGAAAAGAAGCCAAAGGTGAGGATAAGGAGCAGGCTGGGAACTGGGATGGTATTTCCTGGCTGAGTATCCAAGGATCCCAAAGAGCTGCTCTGGCCCCAGCTGCTACCATGGGCACGGGTCTGAGGGAGCGCTGGGGGCAGCACGCTGGGCCAGGAGGGGAAGGTGTGTGCCAGGGCTGGGCACTCAGGATGCTGTGCTGGTCCCTGCAGGCTGCAAAGGCCCGGCCGGCCCCAGCAGAGAAGCAAAAGGTGACTGTGATGGAGAACGGTAAGAGACTGTCCTCCCGCGGGCAGCTTCCCCAGCCTTTCGGTTCCTGGCTGGGACCTGCCTCCAAGCTGGGCCCTGGGAGCTGCAGTCAGGCCCCCGTTCAGCACCGTCTCTCTCTGCAGGCGAGGTGGGCATGGAAACGCGGTCGCTGCTGGAGCAGCTGCGGGGAGAAGCCCTCAAGTTCCACAGGCCGGGTGAGTGTGACAAGCCACTGCCATGTGTGGGGCCACTCCACTAGCTCTGTGCCTGGCCCCAGCTCTCTGTGCTGTGGGGGACGCGCCTGGCCCCATGTCCTTCACTGCTGGCTGCTCGGCTCAGCTTGGTTTGGGCAGTGCTGCAGCCCTGAGCATCTTCTGCCCGCAGGAGAGAACTACAAGACGGAGGGCTACGTGGTGACGCCCAACACCATGGCTCTGCTGAAGCAGCACCTGGCAATCACAGGTGGGCAGGTAAGGCTGCGTCCCCCAGCCCAGGGGTTCCCTGCGAGGGCAGCACTGCTGTGCCAGGCTCCAGCTGGGTGGGTGGGGTGGCTGAGGGGACACAAGGCTCACTGGGGGCACAGCCCGAGGCAGCCACTATGTGGC
>NW_009637868.1:1175-3340 GCF_000690535.1 Cariama cristata | reverse complement strand
CGGGGGCTCCTGTCAGTGTCCCTGCTGCCAGGGAGGGGGAGAGTCTCCCGCTGAAGAACAGAGGTGTCCCCTTTCCCCCCCGCAGGTGCGGACACGGTTCCCTCCTGAGCCCAACGGGATCCTGCACATTGGCCATGCCAAGGCTATCAACTTCAACTTTGGCTACGCCAAGGTGAGAAGCACCAAGCTCCACTGGGAGCTTCTCCCCCAGCCCCTGCCTCCCCCAGCTGCTTGGACGCTAGTCTGGCCCTGTGGTCCCTCAGGGAACGGCTGCTCACTGTCCCCCCATCCCCAGGCCAACAGTGGTGTGTGTTTCCTGCGCTACGATGACACCAACCCCGAGAAGGAGGAAGAGAAGTACTTCACTGCCATCCGGGAGATGGTGGAGTGGCTGGGTATGGCTCAGGCTGGGGAGAGCAGGATCAGGCCACACGCTGCTGGGGACATCCCTGCATGCCAGTCCTGCTGCCGGGCCCTGGGGGTACCTCCAACCTGCTCTGTTTCCCCCATCCCCACAGGGTACCAGCCCTATGCAGTGACCCACGCGTCAGATTACTTTGACCAGCTCTATGCCTGGGCCCTGGAGCTCATCCGCAGGTGAGCGTGCTGGCGCAGTATGGATGTACTGGGGCAGTGCGAATGTCCTGTGTCACAGCCGGGCCCCAGGGGATGGGCCACTCCTGTCTGGTGACAGCATTTCCCCTCTGTAGGGGCCAGGCGTATGTCTGCCATCAGAAGGTCGAGGAGATCAAGGGCCACAACCCACCACCCTCGCCATGGCGGGACCGGCCCGTGGAGGAGTCGCTCCTGCTTTTTGAGGTACCTCTGCCTGGGGGCAGGCACCGTGTGCCAGTGGGGTCTGGGTCCATGGCTCAGCTGACAGCTTCCCCCTGCTCCACAGGACATGCGAAAGGGCAAGTTTGGAGAGGGGGAGGCCACGCTGCGGATGAAGCTGGTGATGGAGGACGGGAAGATGGATCCTGTCGCCTACCGTGTCAAGTTCACTCCACACCATCGCACCGGGGACAAGTGGTAGGGAGGGCCACGCATCCTGGCATGTGTGATAGGGGGGTTCTGCATCTCATGGGATTGGGGAGGTGTCAGAAGGGGAGTAGCACCAGGCTCTGCCCCAGGGCTGACTGTGTCTGCCTTGCAGGTGCATCTACCCCACGTATGACTACACACACTGCCTCTGCGACTCCATTGAGCACATCACGCACTCCCTCTGCACCAAGGAGTTCCAGGCCAGGTGAGTGCGTGCATGGCAGCTCTGGGAGGGGAGCCGGGGCCTGCATCCTGACAGTTGCCAAGAGTGCTGGGGGACAGTGTGTCCATGGGGCTGCGGGTGGGCATGAGGCTGAGCTGGGCTGTGGCTGTGCCTCCCTTGCAGGCGCTCCTCCTACTTCTGGCTGTGCAATGCGCTGGATGTCTACTGCCCTGTGCAGTGGGAGTATGGGCGCCTGAACCTGCTCTACACCGTCGTTTCCAAGAGGAAGATCATCCGGCTGGTGGAGACAGGTGCCGTGAGGTAGGAGCGGGGCCAGCAGCTAGGCTGGGTCTCGTCCGGGGCATGCCTGGCTGTCACATCGGTGTTTTCTCAGGGACTGGGATGACCCGCGGCTCTTCACGCTGACAGCCCTGCGCCGGCGAGGCTTCCCCCCTGAGGCCATCAACAACTTCTGTGCCCGGGTAGGTGCCAGGGCCAGGATGGGACAGGACAGGTGGATGTGTCCTCCAACTGGTGTGATGACAGCAGGCTGTCCTGCAGGTTGGTGTGACAGTGGCCCAGGCAACGATGGAGCCGCATCTGCTGGAGGCGTGTGCACGGGAGGTGCTGAATGAGCAGGCCCCCCGTGCCATGGCCATCCTGGAGCCCCTCAAGGTCACCATCACCAACTTCCCTGCCCCGAAGGTGAGACTGCTGCGGGCTGGGGTAGAAGTGGGGTTTCCCAAGGTCAGCATTCACCCCCTCCTTCTCCCCAGGCACTCGAGGTCCTTGTGCCCAACTTTCCAGCCGATGAGAGCCGGGGTTTTCACAAAGTGCCCTTCCAGCCCACCATCTACATTGAGGAGACGGACTTCAGGGAGGTGAGCCAGACCCACTGGGCCATACTGCCCTCACTCCTGTGAGCTACGGCTTGGGCAGTGGGAGCATGGCAGCGCTG
>NW_009637868.1:0-1144 GCF_000690535.1 Cariama cristata | reverse complement strand
GTGTGCTGCATGGGGCACAGGTGGGTGTCAGGCACCTGACTGCGACTCCCAAACGTGCCAGCAGCTCTGATGGGCACCGCGGAAAAGCCCGCTGCCCTCAGCCTGGCCTGGACATGTCCAATTGATGGTGCCCACAGCTGGCCTCGCACTGAGAAACATCCCGCAGCAACATGGGAGTTCAAAGAACCCTGGCTGCACCAATCCCTGGGACGGCAGGAGTGTGTGGAGGGGACATAGTTGTGGGGACAGAGAGACAGGCTGGAAGGGGCACCTGCTGCCCGTGTGGGACCCCTCACGCAGCTGTGAACTCTCTCGCAGGAGGCGGACAAGGGCTACAAGCGCCTGGCCCCCGGGCAGCCGGTGGGGCTGCGCCATGCTGGCTATGTCGTCGCCGTCCAGAACATCATCAAGGTGGGTGGCGCTGGGCACTGGTGACACGAAGTTGGGCTGTAGGATGTCAGGACATGGCCATACCGCATCAGGGAAGGACAGCGATGGTCACCTCGGACTGGGTGCTGTGGGCACAGTGTGGGCGCAGGCTGCCTGCCTGGCTGCTCCCTGCTAGCCCTGTGCCTCATGCAGTGGGGAGCAAGGTAGCCCTGGGTTGGGGGGCTGGTGGTTTGGCCGCAGGGCTGCCCTATGGGATGGGGCTGCTCTGTGGGATGGGGCTGCTGCCTGATGGCTCAGCTCATCTCCCACAGGATGCCAGTGGGCGTGTGATCGAGCTGGAGGTGACCTGCACCAAGTCGGACGTGGCAGAGAAGCCCAAAGCCTTCATCCACTGGGTGTCGGAGCCACTGGCGTGTGAAGTGCGGCTCTACGAGCGGCTGTGAGTATCCAACTACCCACAGAGGCACGGGTGCAAGGTCGGTGGTGCTGGAGCAGCAGTGTGGCTGTACACCAGCAGGCTCTGCTGTGGTCTGCCTGGCTTCTTGGTGGGGAAGACACTGTTGTGGGGTCCTGTGAACTGCCACAGGGCACCATGTCCTCTTGCCTGGTGGTTTTGTGATGAAACTCTGTCTCATGGCAGGTTTTTGCACAAAAATCCCGAGGACCCGTCGGAGGTGCCCGGTGGCTTTCTGAGTGACCTCAACCCTGTGAGTAGCAGCAGGAGCTGGGGTTATGGGCCTGGGTGGAGCTGGGG
>NW_009637867.1:0-22415 GCF_000690535.1 Cariama cristata | reverse complement strand
TTTTTAAGGCAGGAGACCTGGTCTTACTCACATAAACCCTTATTTGCTTGTCCAATCCCATCTTTCTTAGATTATGTCATAGCTTTGAGGGAAAAACTATATGTATACGACTGAGAGTTTGAAGGCTTGGACACATTAGCAAGAATAGTTAATGTTGTGCACTAATGAAATAGAATGGAAATAAATGTCAGCTGAAAGCAAGTCCCACCCACACCCCAGTGCAGCAAAGTGAATGAAGCAGAGAGGACAGCAGTGACCAGGATGACATCCAGCAAGATGTAATGGCTTCACACTACGTTCTGTCTCGAGCAGTCGTTTAATAACACTATGAACTGGGAGCGTAGTCATTCCTTTCTGTACATTATCATAGCATGGTCTGCTAAGCTTTAAAAGCAGTTCTTTTGTGATTATTTTTGTCTACTTCTTACTTTATGTTCTATTTTGTATCAATGAGGATAGAATATTTTATATGGATTCCTCAGGGAAAGGACTTTTTTTTTTCCCCTCGGTTCTTCAGGGCTTTTTATGTTCACAGTAACAGGATTTCTAGGCTTGTATCTGCATGAGATGAACTGCATTTTGCATCTTTGTCTTCACCTTCGCATTTCGGGTTGTTACCTTCACCTTCATCTGTTACTAGCCCCAAGGCACATGTTATCTCATATCCACATGCATTCTGTCACGTTTCATTCTTTGACTGAATAAAAAATATATTTGGGAGATGGGAAATGAAAGGCTAGATTGAATTCTGTAGATATGCATGGAGGTGCCACTCTTCATGCAGATTTCCTCCTTCCTGCATCCAGGTGGTTGTTATGGGAAGCAGCCACCTTGATTTTTTTCCATCTTTCTTTCGGGGAAACCATATGGGGCTTTGTTGAAGTCTGTGTTTATACATCACCTCTTGTATGCAATACCACATTAAGCTCCAACTTTATCGGAACAGGTTCTATCTACCACAGCAGGCATAGCATGGATTCAGCAACAGGACACCATGAAGCAGCTTGGATGGACTTCAGTTGGGTACTCCAAAATCAGCAACACTGTAAGAGGTTTGACTTCTGCTCCAAAACTTCTCTGTCTTTCTGAGGGTTCTGTGGTGAGAATTTGCTGCTCTCTGGAAGAGTTTGTATGAATCTCAGTGCATAGTGCTTTTCTTTACATGTCCCCTATTTGGAAAAGGCCTTGAAACCCTTCTAATGAAATGAGTGCTTATCAGTATTTTCGCACAAAGACATTTCTAGAAGAGGTGTGTTCACCATTTGAACTACTGGTTAGGAAACCTCTTCAGTATCTAGTAGCAATGATACAGACAGATTAGAGTCCAGAACTGAATTTTCACAATTTGAACCTTAAGTATGTTGATTAAAATTTATTTTGATATAAAAGATCTCTGCAGGGACCTACCCTCAAGGACTGTATTTTTCAAAGCTTGATTTGCACATCTCCTAAACCTGTCTTTACTTGCTTTTACGTGAGAGAATGGATGTCTTTGTACTATAGTTCTGTACTTCTTGGCAATTTTGTAGACTGCTTTTCTATGGCAAGTTAATATCATTTCCACTAGCCCAAAGGAGTTCACAAGGTGAATGAGGGTAATCCTATATTGACATCTAGTCTGAGTATCAAGATGGAGGACAATCTCAGTGCAGAACCTCATATAGGTAATGCATCCAGTCCTAGTGAACCATATACATCAGATTTCTTTGTGACTTTGCTGGGAAGCTTCAGTGGAGCCAGACAATCTCTGGGTTATCTGTAGAGTGCATTGAGAGACAGAATATTAATTATTCTGAGGGGAGAATTCTGCTCCTCACTTTACTCAGTTCTGCACTGACAAAGTATACATAGCTTTCCTCTCGTCAATCATCTACTCTGTATTATGCTAATTTTCACTTAGCAGATGGTGGTCTGGTCTCTACTTTATGCTCAAATCTGTGACCCAGTTAGCTGGTACAAGGCAATCGGGGATGCAAACCCCAAAACTTTCCTCATTTCTGTCTTCAAGCAAGTCAGGTCAGTGTTACTGCCAATAAGATTCTCTTCTGTATTTTTTTTATGCATATGAATATCATGTACCTATGTTGGTATTCTTCGGGGATTAAAATATGGTATTGACTGTTTATACCATATTACATTAGCCACCCCACTGAAGTCAATAGGAGTATCCACACAAGGAAGAAATACAGGTCTGAGCCTTTAATTCCTGTAGCATTCTTCTTCAACCAAACCAAACTATTACTCTGTGTTTGGACTATGTTCAGTTGCAGCTGAGAGATGATTGTTTGTCTTTCAGATTCCATACACATGACTGTCTTTTCATAACTGATATATGATAATTTATACTACATGCTCTCAGGACTATGTCATGTGAAAAGTAATATTTAGATAGCCAAATATCTGACACAAAAAATATACGACTGTCACACACACACATGCTTTAAAAGTCCAAGAAATCACATCTCCCAAGCTGCTCATATCTTTCCCTTTGACTGTTTGTGTTGGTTTCCTTTCAGTAAATAGAACTGCAGATCTTTGGCCTGTGCCACATGTCAAATAAGGATAAGAGCCCTCTACATGGAAGTTGGTTTTCAAATGTACACGGAGAAGTTGTGTAAATATCAACAGTTTCCCTGTATAATATATACCTTTAAACTGCCTGATTATGCAGGTGTATGTGCAGGGGCTAACTTGTACATGTAAGAACCCATTTATGATAATTAAACAATTTCTGTGTGGAAAATGACATATGTTTAGAGCGTGCACTTTGGCATGTACACACTTTGCCAGAGTAACTGATGGAATGAATATTGAGTATCTCATCTAAGGACACGAAAATACAGAATAGCCACTAAAAAAGGAGCAGAGAGCAAAGAATTTCTATATTTTTTTCCCCTTACAACATTTTGCTAGATTCTGTGCATCTTATTCTATGTGCTGTCTTGCTTAAACCCAATGTAATGATAAGAAAGCTTGAATATTATTTTTTTTAATTACTTTGCAATTGCTGGGGAAATTGTAAGTAGCTAGAGTTTAGATTTGGAAGCATTTAACATTTCCATCTGAATTAACACATAATACCATCTTTAATTCAGTATTTATCACAGGAAATTTTTTTGCTTGAAAGCTACACTTCTGGGAATATGTTAATTGTCCTGTGCCACAGTATCACTTCTGAAAGGATTAAGTCTTTAAATATTAGAGTTCAGTAGGACTGGTTCTTAATCTTTGCTATAATAATAAATACTGAGTGTCAGACCTTTTCAAAGATCCAAATTGGAAATGTCTTTTATCTCACTAAAATGAGCGGAAGCTCCACACATGTATGTATGAAAGTAGGGAATTGTTACCCCAAATATACCTTGCAAAGATAATTGAAAAGGATTAATTTACTTCATGTGGCTTTGAGGGAGATGAATATTCTGGTGTGTTCCCAGGAAATACAGAGTTCGGAATTCTTTTGCTGGTGCAGAATTGTCTGCAAAATTTACATGCTCAAGTAGTTTCAGGTGTACCTGTCCTTGAAGAAGTAATCTAAAACAAAAGCTCAGGTTTTCCCTGTCTAAAGCTTATTCATATTGCTATAGACTTTTTACATGAAATGTTGAATATTGAAAATACGTTGTCCCTTTGTTTTTAATATTCATGCAATAGAATTTCTTGCAAGTGTTGAAGTGGAATAAGTTATACATGTGTATATATACACCAAGATTTAGAAGACTGTCAATAGAATTGACTCCTGTTAAGGCTGGTTTAGATGTGTGCTAGCAGGTGTGGTTTGAGACAGAGAGGCTCAGCCAGAGAGTTTTTTTTTCAGTCCTAGGTGGGTGGGAAGCTGGTAAATCAAACTCTTGTACTACTCATCTGCTCCCATAGTTTTACATGAGTTGCGTTTTCCTTGCTTAGCTCCCCCCTTTCTTATGCAGAGTCTCTGGCTCAGCAGTCTAACTTTGACCTATTTGATCATGCCCGTTTCCTTTCTGCTGCATGGCAGTTCGATAAAAGTACCGTGCAAGCAATCCCCTTTCTCGCATATTGCCAGCTGGACAGAAGCAGGACATGAACCTTCTAGGAAAGCGGAGATCTGGCGTAACATCCAAATTCACCTGCAGTCAGCAATTTTAAGGTGTTATCTCTGAAAAGCAGAGGGGATTGAGTGGATGTGCCATGAAAGAATTAATGGAATATCCACTTTAATACTCTCCTAAGAATGAAGGCCTGTTCTGCAGAAATCCAGTCCAGCATGTGTGCTAACACAGCAACATTTCAGTCAGCTGGACCTCCCATGAGGTGAGACTCTGCAGAGTCTCTGTGGTCTGCTGTAGGTGTCCCTGGGCTAGTCCTCCCTGATCAAAGAGGTTGTCTAGAAACAAAAATCTCCAGGCACTGTATTTATACAGTGGGGGGGACACCTTCAGGGGGGCAAGGTGTCCCAAAATCCCATTAGGAAACTGTTCAACTCTAGGGTTGCAAGAATATCCAGTGGTGTGGGAACAGCTACTGCACTGGTTGGCACTAAGGTACCAGCATTCAATTTTTACAGATGCTGATAGGAAGTCTGTATTTCTCCCTTCATCATAGCTCCATGGGAATCTGCTTGAACGTAAAGAGTAGGTTGCTTATCAGCTGGTATGATGAGACATAATCAGCCTCAGCTGCAGACTCAAGAAACCATGAAATAGATGAGTTTTATATAATTTTGTGAGACAGTGTAAAAAAACAGAGTCAGCTACCCAAAAGTGGCTATAGAGTGGCTATAGAAAAACTTTCCACCCATGAAACACCTATAAAACATCAGTAGGTGATTTACAATGTTCTTGGCATAGGACCTATGATGCTTAATGCTGTCTTGTAAAATATATTTACTCTGTTTTAGTTGTGACTTCTAAGTCAATGGATCTGTGTGTTGCAGAGCCCTGTCTTGAGCTGAAAGCTCAAGAATGAAAAAAATTGTATGTTTTCACTCATTTGAACACAGAAGATTGTTAGCTAGTTTTGAGAATACACAGGTAACTGTGCAGAAAACCTCAGGTGACGAAAAACCTACACTTGTTCACAAAAATGGTTTCACAGAGGATGAGAAACACCTCAGATCCTCGGAAATCAAAATAACCAAGCGCTAGTCAGATACCAGGCTTGTGTTTTACCGTGCCATCAGCAGGTCAGACTATTTATTCTATGGAAAATGGACTGCTGCTGTTCAAAGCAGGGGCTACACCCATTGCTTCACTCCTGTGACAGCTCCCCGTCTTCTCCTCCGAGTGCTGCTTTCCGAGTCTGGACCTCCTACATTTCCGTGTTCGTCGGCAGCGCGCATGACTAAAATGATATTTTGATATTTCAGTGCAGTCGAAGTGCCTTAAAGCAGAGGGTTGCAAGTGTGAAAGAGAGATATGTTGTTCCCTAATGGCTTATTACCATCCCATTTGCAATTCAGATCAGTTCTAAATTGACTGAAATTTTTAAACACATAGCAGGCAGTTTAAACTAATGATTGTCTGGAGGTTCACATCTGACATGAACTAAGCTTCTGTTCAAAACAAATTGCAAATAATTCCTCCCTTAGAGTCAAAATGTCACTTTTTTACCCTGTGCATTGTTGCCAGATTTTGTCAGTTACATTAAAAAAAAAAAACCACACCAAAACCCACAAAAAATCTGCTACCCGCTGAATGTTCTGAATTAGAAAGCAGAGTGACACTGTGGTTGTTCGCTCTCCTTATTTACAATAACGTATATGCGTGCCTGGCTCTCTGTAGCCTGACGAAAAAGCCTTTCCCCCAGCCCCAGCTCCCCCAAACCCCTCAGCCTGCGCTGATGGCCCCGGGGGGCAGCGGTAGGCCCGGGTTGCCTAGCAACCCCCAGCAGGCAGTGGGGCCGCTGCGGCCTGCCTCCCCTCCCCAGCCTCTCCCCATTGCTGCCCGGGTTAATCGCTAACCCCCCTTCAAACCGGGTGTTTTGCCCCGGTCCCCCTCCATATGGCTAACTTGCCCAGGCCTACACAACCTTGGTTCTGAAAGTGAGGGTGTTAAGGGTGACTGCGGCATGCACCGCAAAGATTAGGTGCCATGTATCCTGACTGACCGTGCTGAGCGTTGGTCTCTTCAGTGAACAATGGCCAGTGCTGGCACAGAGCTTCAGAGCTGCCTATTCTTCTGGCCATGGAGGTGTAGTAAAACGTGCTTAATCCTTCATCGTTTCCATTTTTTCAGCACCTTGCCTTGTAATGGCTGCTTAAAGAAGTAAGTCAGAGTTTGAGTTCATTTCCATCAGGATTTCAAAGTCCATAGGTTTGATGATGATAAAATGGGAAGTGTTTTAAAAATGTCCAGTGGGGTAGAAAGGGTATGTTTAATATGTGGTTGAAATTGAGTTTCCCTTGAAAGAAATAACCCATCTGAAGGGACTCACTGGAAAAATCTTGGTAACTTACAAGCACTGATACCTCCTTATTCACAAATAGTTACTTGCTAATTTCTAAAGGGAGTGAGCTTATATATAGAGAAAAAAAATGAGTCCAGTTTCCTTTGAAGTAATCCTTGTGTATTTCTACCTCATAGGTGCTGGCCACAGGGATAAGGTTTGGGACAGTCTCTCTTTGTTTACCCGTGGAGTTACTGGATCAGGTATCTTTGTTAGATGTTACTTGAAAGTCTGTGTTACTTAACTGACTTGCGGCTATACCTGGACTCCAAAAAAAAAGACTAGTTTTCAAAAATTATCACAAAGAACCCTCTTATGTTCATCAAGCTACTTGTTCAGTTGCTATTTATGTTTTCATCTTGAACTGTGTATCGATATACTTCGTACAACATTCCATTTCTCAAAAGCTTTTGCACAGCACGTTTTTAGACCCTTTTTCCACTGAGAAATATTTCCTGAACTGTTGTTAAAATGGTGGGTTGTTGGGAATCCCTGCTCAAGGAATATTTTCTCATGAGAGAGAGTATGGTGAAATGACATGCTTCTTATCTACTAAAATGGCAATTTCACTGAAAACTTTAACTTTCTTTCTGAAAATTGTGAATCCAGAACTGATTTCAGTCAATACGTGGGAAGAAATCCTGAAGCATCATTTGGTTCGTTTGATTTAGAATGTCTCTGTATTTGTGATGAGGGAAAAGTTGAAACGAAATGAAAGCCACTTTTCTTTGCTACATGTCAACTTCCCTACTACATGGTCATTGCATGTAAGAAGGTCCCTCTGGATGGCATCCCTTCCCTCTATCAAATCAAAAGATGAAAAATGATTTTTCGTGTTTCACAGATAAAAGATGATTTAGATTGAGTTCTAACCTTAAAACCAATGAGCAAGACTTTTTTTATATATTTAACATACATTTAATATATACACCGCTCTATTCTGCTCCAGTGAAGACTCCACCTGGAGTACTGTGTTCAGCTCTGAGGTGTCCAGTTCTGGAGTGCCCAGTACAAGAAAGACGTGGACCTGTTAGAGCAGGTCCAGAGGAGGGCAATAAAAATGATCGGAGGGCTGGAACGCCTCTGCTGTGAAGAAAGGCTGAGAGTTGGGGTTGTTCAGCCTGGAGAAGAGAAGGTTCAGGGGAGACCTTACTGTGGCCTTTCAGTATAGAAAGGGGGAGTTTTGTCCTGTAGTGACAAGGGGTAATGATTTTAAACTGAAAGAGAGTAGATTTAGATTGGATAAAAGGAAGATATTTTTTACAATGGGAGTGGTGAGATACTGGAACACGTTCCCCAGAGAAATTGTGCAAGTACCATTATCACAAGTATTTAAGGTCAGGTTGGTCAGGGCTTTGAGCGACCTGGTCTCGTGAATGATATCCCAGCACATTGCAGGTGGGTTGGATTACATGATCTTTAAAGGTCCCTTCCATTCTATGATTCTATGATTCAGTGAATGTTTCAGAGGAGAGCATGTGGTGTTTCTTGAACATCTCTCTAAAATGTGTTGTGCACACTTAAGACTGTAACATAATTGTTCTACAGCTTTGCTCTGCTGTTTTGTCCCTGTCAGATTTATGCCATGACAATAGATATATAATACCCTTAATTTAGGCCAAGACAGAATTCATATTCCCTTTGATAAAGAGGTTATACCAGGTATGTCATGCTTTGATACTAAGGTGATGCGCATGATATAAATAATTACACAGGTACCTTTTCCCTCTCGGAGGAGTAGTGAACCTATTTTTTTCATTTGTGAGTTATGACGTGCACAAAGAAGGTTGTCTAGGGGACAGAAAACATTTTTTGCAGAACAATGCTACTATCCACCACTGTATTCAAAGCTTCAGGATTTGTTTTTGTATGAATCCCTTTATGTCTTTTATTCAGCTAAACCTTACTTTCACTTAGATGGAATCTCAAGTGAAAATAAAAATAAATGGGTATCCTAAACTTCTTGCAAACCATTTCTGATGCTTTTGCTTTACATTTTTCATGGTACTATCCATCAAAAGCTAATCTCTCAATAAACTCAGGCTGTGTATTGCACTTTCTTCCTTCACATGGCCCTTGAGAGACCATGAGAGAATTTTCTAATACGATGAAGTATTTTCTAGTACAAGACGATAAAGAACAGAATCTTTTTTATTTTCTCACTTTGATGCAACAGGGACACAGAAGAACGGATTCCTTGCAAATAACACAAAAGCCACTTTAAAGAATTGCTGAGCTACTTATTGCATTAGCTTTGACATGAGGACTCATGGTCTCTATTGCATGGGTCTCGTGAAGATAGCATGCAAATCAAATTAATTCAAGTAGCTTTTGTCATATTAAGTTATAGTACATGTGCTGTAGGTCCAGGATGTTGGAACATCCAAAAGGTTCTGAGGCTTTAGTTAGGCTTGGATAATCATCAAAAGGCTTGGAAACTTTTTTGAGCTATATGAACTATTTTTGTCCGTGAAATCAGGCTGGAAATCTCCCAAGAATGGCTCCTGGGGAAGATTATTGTTATTTCAATCATCTGGCTAAAGAAAGGGCCTATTGTCATGTATGATTATTGGCCTAATCCTGCAAACCATGCACAGTGCTTTCAAACATTAAGTCAGTAAAGGTAAGCACAATAGTAACTGTATATATTTCAGGAATTATTTCTACCTTAGCAATAGAGTGAAAAGAATGACAGAGAGATAGGCTATGTTATATACCGAACTTCCCATACTTCTGATTCCTACTGGTTCAAATTATGAGCAAACAGAGCAGGACCTTGCTGGGAAGGGACCCTTGTTTTGGTCTATGTTAGTGTACAGTAACAGTAAACTTTGTTGATGAGTGTGGGTCTAGTAATTATAATAATACTGTAAAAACTGTAATATTCTTTATTAACTTCTTGCTTATTTGGCACTGAAAGCTGAAGGGAGGTAGTCAGCTTGATAGTGGAAAAAAAACTCCATCAGTAAATAGGAATATTTTTAGAGTTAGTCATTTAGTGCACAAACTAATTCCTATTCATTGAGTGCACATGCATGATATGTATTTTGTATTCTGCAAACTCCTTTGCAACATGTGGTGTATGGTACAAATGATATGAGTTTTATAGCTTCTTTGATATGCTAGAGTGAGTGCTCTTAGCATTTTTGATGACTCACACTGTCACTCATGTGAATTAGTAAGTGATCTGAACTCTTCAGTGTAATGAACCCTATCATTTAGTAAAAAGGGAAAAGTGTTCCCGTAATTAGTGTGGTGATGTTTGACAGGAAAAGTGAATTTTTGAGGGACTACTGCTATTAAATATTGTCGGTAAATACTATTCATTTTTATGCTTGGCAAAGCACTTTCTGGTAGCAGACTGCATAAAATGTGAAGAAGTGTTTGTTGTAAAAGTGTTCTTTAACAAATTTTGACTAGCATCTAAACCATTGTTTTTTAAATGGTTGTGAGCTATAGCAATTCCCAGTAAAGGGCTCTGTCTGAGATATGTCCTTAGGACTTTTAGCGAGGCTCAGTGTCAATAGTAAATAGGAAATGAGCATTCATCTATCTATACATCAGTACTTCTTGAGCTGGAGGCCAAGTGTTTCCATGACCATGAAAATCTTTCTATAACCTCCTTTCACTTAGTTTGTTACCACTCACACTGTGTACCGAGGAAGAAAAATAAGATGATGTGAATTGGCCAATACTGATGTAACACGTTACCACTCAGTGAAAGAACTTCAGAACTCCTTCCTGAGGAAAAAAAACCAAAAAGTGATTATATCTTGCAATTATCTTCTGTACACATGAATTAGAAGGCAGTATGCCATGACAACTTTTTCTTCCTCAAACTACAGAATGTTAGCAGGAGATTCTAGTGCTTCTTGGATAATTAAAAGAGCATGAACATGGTGGTATGAAAGAGAATTAGTAACAAGTAAGGCACAATAAAATTATGAATTGAAAGGTAGACTCTGTATTTTCCTGTAAAATGGCATTGTATCTTCTTTATGTTCCACAGAATCTGTCCATGGGACCTTAAAAAAAAAACAAAAACAACAACAAAAACCAAAACAAAAACCAACCAACCAAACCAACCCCAAAAAACCCAAACAAACAAACAAACAAAAAAGACAGACAATGGGAGAAGTCTCTGAACACTTTTTTTTTTTTTTCCACCAAAGATAAGGACAGTTTGTACTGCTTTCACCTGTATGGAAAAAAGATACAGTTCAGAGGACACTAAACACCATTACTCATCTGTTTTCATTTCCTCCTCATAGTTGAATACATGAAAGGAAATGAAAAATCACTGTGAGGAAATGTACATTTTTTGCATGTTCAATTATGAGGGGATATATCTAAATATAGCCTTAAAATCCCAATGATAGTAGATATTACTGAAATGTTATTTGATAGTCATTGAGTTGTTTGGGGGAAAAAGGTTGGAAAACCATGGCTAACATTCCTACTGTTTTCCAAGACTGATGTTTATTTGAATTTAGCTTCATTCCTAAAGACGGGTACAAGCATAAGGAACTTCAGAAAGGTATCATTATGTTTTAAAACTAGTTTTGAACCTCTTTTTAACGCTTAGCGTAAACCTATGGATAGTCAGTCTTAAATTTCAATTGAATTGAACATTGAGGCTCAGCTTCAGTCTTCAAGATTTACCAAAGTAATTTGCAGGCACAAGTCGTTAAGAGCTTGAGATAGAAATAGTCATATATGTAAATAGCTTTACAGATCAGTAAACCCCATAATTTCAGTGGGAATGTGTATGCCTCTGATGTTATTCCCATGCATGATTGTAGTATTTGATTTCTACAGTGTATGGATATATACAGAAATATGATTACTGAGTTTACATCTTTGACATAATTTGTTGTTTGTATACATTGCATTTATAATAGGCAGACTTAGTTTAAAATGTAGCCCTCAGAGAATTTCTGTTGTTCAGAAATTAAACTTAGAAGATATGTGTGGTTTCTACACAGTCTCCCTTGCTATTAGAATTGTGGATTGCCTTTGAAATGATGTTGTGAAGGTAAACTGTATTGTACAGAGGAGTTGCCAAATTAAACAGTTAAACCATTGGAGGCTTTTTGTAGGATCTCAAAAGAAAAAAAAAAGATGGTAGAGAGATTATCACATCATCACGATTATCATCATCAAGATTATCACATTGCATGATTATCATCACATAAGTAGCTGATTCCAAATTACGTATATTGTCAATAAAATCTTCCCTTATTGGCTTTAAAATAATCCTCAAAATTATTTCCGTTTTCTCCAATGGTTGGATATAGTTCTAGAGTCTAGACACAAGTCATGAATGGCAAGTTAGATTTTTGTTTTGCATCTCTGTTGCTCTGTTGTGTTCAGTGATAAATACTCTCGGTGATGAATTGATTTGAACTTCATACCACTTAGATTTGGTGTCACAAGGTCTTATCTTAAATTTAGTGCCATCTGTGGAAGCTTGAATATCATTTTCAAAGGGAACAGAACTGAACTTGTATTGCAGTCGTGTGGACTTTTCCTTTCCATTCCTATCACTAAGTAATCTTGAACAAACAGAAGTAAAGAAACCAGCAGAAATTTAAGTATGGCCAGTTTGGGTATTGAATAAAGGATCGGAACACTAGCCATTTTGAATGCTGGAAACGTGAAGTAGCCAGGAGTTAATACACTTGGAAAAAAACTCTTATTGATACCAGTTTCTTTCATTTAGAAAGAACATGATTATTTTAAATTCAGTTTTGTATAAAATAAGAGATTGGCTATATGACTATTTTTATTGGACAAAAGACAATAGTTGCTGAGGTCTTAGGAACACGCATTAATTAACAAAATATTAGTGAGATAAGAATGTATTGCTCCTATTAGCAACCGAAAATAAGAGAATTGCCAATTGGCCTATATTGTGGCTTGAACATTCAAAGTCTGAAGGCATTGTCCATGCTAGGACACTTGACAATGAAGGTGTAGCTTTGAATGTGCTCATGGAGTTTGACGTCTTTCTGTCTCTGTGACAGCTGCGATGACTCAGAATATTAACCACATCACTTTTAAATACCCCTTTAGCTAAACAGCTGCAAACCGGATAGCTTTTCAGTTGTTTAGAATCTTTTCTTGTCATTCAATTCTATCTTTCTTTATGAAATTAAAAACTCATAATTGTACTAGAACAGGCTATAATGAAACCAGTGCATGCAAGTTTTAAACAATTGTTTTAGCACTGTAATTTTTAAGCAGTTAATGAAAGTCATTGTTTTAGATCTAGTCATGTAAGTGTAAAATTATGAATGTCTGCCCTGTTAATCAAGTTGCTTTTGAATTCTAAAGAGATTCTGAGGTAGGAGTTTACTCAGTGAGACATAATCGTTTTTCCAGCTCAATACAGAGTAGTCCCATTATTCATGTTTTCTTTTGAATAAGAACTCACACTGTAATTCTAAGCACTTGTGATAATTACAAAGGATATTTTTTCTTTTTTCCCTTTAAAATGCTTTTTCCCCCCATTGGCATTATAACAGAAAATAGAATATTATGATCAGATTAAATTCTAGTCTAGGCACTTGCATTTTGCCTGGCAAATTTTACCCATTTTCTTCCTTGACTGTGATGTTGTACAGCTGTGTGTTGTTAACCGCTGTTGCATACGCCCCAAGTTTTCTGCATGTCAGAGCTTATGAAAGATGTCAGTTATGACTGTCCAACGAGGAATTTATTTGATGTACAGGTGATTTTATATATGTTAAAAATGGGCTTAGTATATACTTATTCAGATAAAGCCTGAGGCAATCAATAATTGAAAACATGAAGAGATAAAAAGCCCATTATATACGTATATACATAATTAGAAATGCAAGTATCATTACATCCTTACAGAGATGGCTAAAATGAGACCTTTCTAGCAGCTGGTATTATCTAATCTCTTACATAAATACCTATTACGGCTGTGCTTATTCTGTAATGAGAGGCTTAAGCCCTCAAGCCCATCTTCTCTG
Organism: Cariama cristata; assembly: GCF_000690535.1. NCBI lineage: Eukaryota > Metazoa > Chordata > Aves > Cariamiformes > Cariamidae > Cariama > Cariama cristata. The sequence continues at coordinate 8,991 of NW_009637867.1, read as the reverse complement.
GTGTTTCACTCTTCCTCCAAGCTGGCTCAGCTCTGGAGCAATGCAGCAGGCTTGTCTAGTGGGAAGCCAAATCCATGAGGAGTTGATTTGAGTTTAAGCTCCTCTTTGCTGAAGCTGTGTGATGAAGCCGAGGTCGAGTTTGTTTATGGCTTACAAAGGCAGTATATAGATATGGTCAACGGCTCCAGCTGCTTACTTGCTGTGTGACTGTAAGCCAGATTTTTTCAAAAGTAGTCAAATGTTTTGGTCTCTCCAATTTTCTGATGTTTAACCATAGTGTTTTTAAATGAGTGCCCTAAAAACTTTGAGTGTGACTAAACCCAAAGTGAATGGAGACACTTTGGGCTTAGGACAGCAGATACCTTAGCTCAGCTAATACCTTTTCATAGCTTGAAAGTTTTCTGAGCAACTGCAACCACCACATCACTTGTGAGGAATGTGAAGGGTAGGTGGATATGATAGAGACGTCCAGCATTTCCTGTCGGGACCTACTGAAACCTAATGGTTCCTTTGCCCTCGGATAGTCAAATGTAATGAACCTTCCTTTGGGAACGCCTCTTCTCCAAATAGCCAGTAGGGACGTAGATATACCAGGATCTGTGTCCTTAAAATTCCAGATGGCTCTTCTCTCTCCATGGACTGCATGGGGAGTCAATGGCTAAGTGAGCCAGGATGGATTTGTTACCTTTCTCTCTCCTACTCTGACAATTTTTGTACAGAGTGAAAACATCAATGGATTTCAGACCATACTTTTAGGTCAGGCTAGTTTAGTGTAATAGGTGATTAATCTGCTTTTGATGTCCCTCCTGGGTTTTTTTGCCCTCTTTTTTGGAGGGGAGGTAAAGAGCAGTTGAAGTAAGATATCCTGTCATCAGTAACTGGAGGCTGAGATCCAAAAAGAGAAGCTACTGATACCGGTATGAACCGTACCAGCTATTTTACATTCACTTATACTACTCAGTGTTATGTGCTTTTGGATTTAATAACGTTTTTATTTGTATCTGCATGATCTGATTATCGCTGACATGCTACTAGGTGAGGAGATTAGACAGAAAAATGTATTCTTGTCATACAAGTAATTTATAACATTTTAAAACACCAAGATAGATGACGCTAATAGTTACAGCCAGAATTCACACAAACATGCCTGAAAGTTATGGATGATCCTGATACTGTACAGTCTGACTTTTCATAAGGTTTGCAATGAAAAGTGGCAAAGCAGCAAGAACACCATGATGAATGACTTCAATAAGTGATTAGGCCCGTGAGTACTTAACAATTGCTATCGTGGATCAGGCGGCACTTCAGAAGCTTGAGATAGTTGTCAATTTTGTGGGAATCTCGGCGGAGGCAATGCAGCAGGTTGTAAAAGGCAAAGAGTCTGGAGTCCTCATCAGCAAGTTGCAGGGATGGAAGGCCTTCCCACTGAGAGTAAATTTCATTTCCGATCTCACCAGAATGAACCTAAAGACACAAAATGATAATGCCATAAATGATAGTGAATTGGGCTGGATATAGAGCAGAGCATTTAAAATACTATCCTTGAGGAATGCTAGTTGCTAGTGTATGACTTGTAAAGTGGTACCTGTTATGGTTCCCACTATTCTGTATAATGTTCTGTATCTTCACGCAGATTTTTAATGAATCTGTCAGATTTTTCAGTTTATTTCCCTAAGATATGTAAAAAGCTTAACTGTGTCAGTAGTGTTTTAAGAGAACTAGTGTGTTAAAAAATGTCCAGTGGAATCTGACTTTACAGAAAAATCAAACCTTCCTTCGTGCATGGACTCATCAGTGACAGCTCTTTTTGATTCCCTCCACCTTGAAATCTTTGTTAGCACTTGTTCCTAGAACTTCTTTGTGTTTATCTCCAGCTTTGTCTGGGCCTGTCTCTTAGGTGATCTCTCTGACACAGGCAGCTTCAAGAACATCTTACCAGACAAATCTCTCAAGAGTGTGTCTTCAGATGTACTGTACCTCAGAATCTATTTTAAAAAAGAGTAAGAATGCTGAGTGATACCGTGACCTCTAATGCTAGAAGCCTACGTGTAGGACATCATGTAGTGAGTTAGTATCTGAGGTGAAGGTTGGTTTAGGTCTTCTTGTTTGAAAGAGACAATCATTAATTTTCTCCTATCACAGAATTCTACCTTTCATAGCAGGAAGGAAGTCTGTGCCTATTGATCCTTGTGCATCTTCCTTATTTCCCACCAGCTGTGCTTTGTAAAAGCACATAGGGGAGTATCTGTGGAGCCTCTATCACTCAGTTTAAGCAACAGGCAAAAAAAGATGGACCTACTGTCACTCAAAAATGTGGTTTGACACTAATGAATTTGCCAGGCTTGTCTTCAACCTCCTTCTGTAAATAGTGTGAATGAGAAAGTGGTGACAGGGTAACTGTAGCAGCACCTGAATTCTGCTGTTATCTTGGATCCTCGCCTGCACCCTTTTTACGTGTGGGTATGGGATAGAGATGTATTTGATTACACTGATAAATGCATTTGTGGCCTGGATGGGCTAAGGTTTCTGAGCAAAGAGATAGCTAACTGAAAGAGAGAGAGACCGTGAGTGATCCAGTGGAAAGTGGTGGATACAGTGATGGTGGCACTCTTAATGCTGTTCAACTGTTCAGAGCCTAAGCAAAAGCCAGTAAAGTCAGAACCTCTTGTTGACATCTAGCTCACTGACAGAATGATATATTCAGGGACTAACAGAGGCCCCTTTAAAAATAAACAAGCTAGAGCTGATTTTATTCAGGAAAGCTTTCAATCAATTACTGATAACAAGGGGTATTTGAGTATGGGTTTTGTCAGACAACAGCCTTGCTGTCTAACCCTGCAAGTGTAGGGGGAACCAAGTTGGAGCCAGACTTCAGAGGAACCGGTATGGTGTGAAAAGAGAAATGAAAGGTACCGTGATTACTTTGCTGTATGCCACATCTTTGCATTTGCCCAGATTTCCAGAACAGTTTTAAGCACCGTATCTGTTTCGGCAAACTATACACAATACCTATATGTATACAGTTGCATATAAATATGCTAAAACATGCATATAAATATGTGCATGTAAAAAAACGCAAATGCATCCTTAAAAAATCAGGGTTGCAAATTCAAATACTCAAAGATAGAAGGATGATTACCAGTCCTGATGATTACAGTTTCCCTTGAAGCAGGACTGCGAGTACGCTGCATTACGCTATGCCAGTCACATCACATTGTCTATTTAGAAATCGCAAGATAGCACAAGAGAAGAAAGCTGAAAGAAGAAAGCTGAAAAGTTCTCAGATTCAGCTATCTTGGCTGCCTTTATTTCCTTCACATCTACGATTTCCTTTCCTATTCCAGGTAGGGAGGGCCTGTCACTGTATGTGTCTTCGTTTCAGCAACAGGTTGGAAGGATGTTAAGGACCTAATACTTACCCGCCCAACTATTTTCTCCATTCCTTCTAGAAGCCGCTTGTTTTGTTCTTCAATCTCTACAGCCTTCCAGAGAATGGTGTCTGGAGCTTCTTTGATTCTTTGTACTTCAGAGGCCAGATGGATCAGGGGATCGTTCCAGGAGCGCAGCACTCCCAGTACTAAATTCAGTAGGTCTTCATGCTGCTCACCCACATTAAGAGAAGGCAGTTAAAATAGGAATGCTAAATGCTGGCAGCACTAGGAGGCATTTAGAGCGACATCCTCAGACATAGCAATTTGGGAACTTATTCCAGGACCTACCACTGAATATGCCCTATAGCCGTATCTCAGATACCTCTGTGCAATTACACTTTTGAAGTTTGTCATTGTTGTCATCGTGTTTTACAATATTAACACAAGCAGTTACAGTATTGTAATGGAAAATATCATTAAACCCGCTCCATGCTAAAAATTAGCAAGCACAACTGTGTTTCACCTTTGTGAAAAAACCAGAACTCCTTATCTAATTTTTGATGAATGTTTTAAAATCCAATGACTTTTCTTTAAAGTTTAGTACTGAATGGAAGGTGCACAGTACGGTAAACTACCACACAGCTTTTATTGCCTCTACGTAACTCATCTGTCCTCCCCTTTGAACGATGGTGCTTCCAGCAGTAGCTCTCTGGTTTTAAAAAATGTCCTTTCCTGTGGGCAATAAAAATTCATAAACCTTATGATTATGGTAGTATCAACCATTTCTTCTTTGCTAGATGCACTGGATCTGAACACAACTGGGCTTGTTATGTACCCAGGGCTGTGATTTCTATTGTTCCCAATTGAATTTCTGAACGATACACTGAGAAGATGACAATACTGGGATTGCAAGGATATCACCACCATGAAACTGATAAAGATTTCTCCCTGGCGCACCCCCATTCATAGCCCTGTGGTTATTTTTTTTCTCCGGAGTGTTTTCAAATTGTATCTGTGAGCACAGGCTGAACAAGACTGTCTTCATCTTCCCTTAAGTTTGTAATTATTAAATTGACGTATGTAGCGTGCTTCTCTTTACAAGTATTTTGCAGTATTTTGCACTAGAGTCTTTGTATTTGCATGATGATATGACCACTTTTGCCTGCGGGTGACAACAAGAATATCTGTTTAGCATTTGTTTAGTAACACCAGTGGTTTCAGTTACTGGAAAACTATTTACCTCTGCCTACATGCAGTATTCACTATATAGCCGATGTATTTTTATGTTTGTTAGCATAATAATTGTCTATAAGGCGTTTTAAGATAATGTTCAAAGGTTGTAGTGTTCTCAGTACTGTACAAGCACAGTAACTGGTGTCGCTCCGTGAGGTTGTATTGTAACTGGAAATAAGATGCAATGACTGAATGTGACATACAGGAAAAGGAAGGGAAGATTAAAGTTACCAGTACTTATATATTCTATATAGTCTGTAACTTAGTATCAGCAAATGTTAAATCATCTTTTCTTGGCTTTTTGGTGCTTTCCTCTTCCTGGCTTTTGTATTCTGCTTGAGCTGATTTCCCTCTCTCTCTGTCTGCTGCCTTTCTGTTCCTTAACCCTCCCTCTTCCCCCCCCTCCCCTCGCTCTATCTCACTCTGAATGACATTAGAAATGGGACTTACATGAATCTGCTGAGCTTGCTCCTTATCTTCAGGAGTGGTTAAGGAGGAAGTGTGGCAGCCATTAACAGCTTTTGTAATAAAACCCCGGCCCTGAGCATAGCGTTCATCCTGCAGATCAGCAAGGACAGGCGTTATTGAAACAGATAAGTAAGAAGAGCTTCAATTCAAACACTGTATTAACTAATTGTTGTGCTGTCGCTTTCATCACTGCTTTTATGGTGTAAAGGTCAAAAGTTTCTGGTGAGCCTTTAGAGTGAAACTGGCACCCAGCAAACATAAACTTATCCCACGGATACAGAATGATGGGAAAATGGTATCTTTTAATAGAAGCGTTGGGGATCTTAGCAATGGTCAGCACTACACACAGATTTGGTCACCGTTGGGACTATCACTCTCTGTGCAGCAGTCATATTTGTTTACCTATTGCAGGATTTCATATGTTAACATATGTTTGTGCTTAAAAAGCATTAAATTGCATTTTTATATTTTCTTGGTCTCAGGAAAAGGCCAGAGTACTTACAAATTCATTGAATATTTCCGAAGAGAGGAAGTGGATGTAGTGTGAAAGTTTAACTGCTCGGTCAAAAAGTTCCCCAAGGGAAACTTGGCAACTGACAGATCCATTGGGGCAAATTGGCAAGGAGGTCACTCCTTCCTTTGTCAGGAGCATGTTGGACACCAAAAGGACCACCAGCAACAAACCTGTTCAGGTTTAAAACAAACCAAAATGGAATCACATTGACTTGTATGTGCCTTTAGAAGTAGATGTTAGAGCCAGATGCTGGGTGGTTTTGGCTGTGCTGTCACATGGCTCAGAGTACCCCCTGCGCTGGCAACTGAAAATCAATGGAGGAGGGAAGCACTGTAATTCTGTTATCCTTTCTCCCCTTCCTCATCCTGGCTGTAGAGCAGAGCCTGCTACAGAGTTTGAGGAGGTAAGGTAACCTGTGTTGCAGTGTACACTGTATTCCGAAGTCTCTTACTATTGTGCCTGACTTTATTACATAGTGGTACATGGAAGAAAAACATCAAACTTCTTCACAGTGTAAGTATAGATACATAGTTATATTTGCACAGATACAGGAGTTTGGAAAATAGATTGGGGTTTTTTTGTTCTTTTTTTTTTTTATTATTTTCTCCTCCTCCTCCTCCCACAGGTCCTTTTCTTCTTTGCAAACATTTGGAGTTTAAATTAATTTTGTGCGAGGGTGGTTAGGTCACTCTCTTAAGGTTTTAATTGTCCTGGGAGTTCCTTCAGAAGATTTCCAGCAGCTGTGCTGCTTTGCTGTTTAGAGTTTAACCCTAAGTTGCCTACTGCTAAGAAATCAGAGAGAACTTTTGTCTTTTCTTCTGAGCTTCTGAAACTGATGTAGAGGAGTTCTCATTATCTAAAACACAAAACCTTGTCTGTTTAAAACTTTTAACGTTAACTTAACAGAGTCAAGTTTTCTATTCAGTGAAAAAAATATGCACAGAAAAACAATGGAAAAAAATTAAAAGTAATTATTTGGTAAATGAAGGTACTTATTCAAAGAACACTGTCCTGTGTTCTGAGAGTTTTAGTTCTGGAAACTGGCCTGCTACCTGTATTGGTTCACTAGACTTATTTTAAATGCTAAATTAAAGTGTACTCCAGAAATCAGCAGAACTGTCCCTAACGTTATCATGTGATAACTTTCTTTCTATCTCTAAATTCAAGAAAAGTGCATTTACACAATATTGAAGTAAGCCTTCCTCCTCTCCCATGAACAAGGTACATGCCGCATGCTGCATTTAGGAAAGTACTCTGGGGAATAATTCTATGAATAAGAAAACCTGAGACTTGTTGACTTAGAAAGTTGAAGACGGTTATGAAAACATTCACTTCAGAACTACTGCATCACTTCTAGACTTGTGGATAATGACTTTTAGTCATTGCATTCTCACTGGTGTAGCAAAGCAGTCTGGATCCAGTCTTTCATGTGCAGGTGTCACATCCCTCAAGCCAATTTTCTGTGATACTGCCTAATGCAAAGGTAGTCTTAGGAGACAAAAGACTGAGTAAAAAAGGGATCAAGGTGCCTTCTAATTCCAAGCTTTGGACACTAAACATTTGAGGTGGAGGCTGGTTTTACCATTACTGGAAGACCTCAGTTTCTAGAGCAGTTACATTTCAGTTACTAATTCAGATTCCTAATTCAATCTAAATTTAAAGAAATAGAAAAACTATCTGCAAGTGAATGGCAAAAGTCTTACCTTTCAGTGAAGCCCCTTTGTTGCTCATGGTAGCGATCCTGATTGATGACTTGCTCTACCAGAAACAAGTCTCAATACTTGCTCTTATTCTCTGCACATGCCACTTTTATATACACCATCCAGGGTCCATTTTGCATACATTCAGCAGGTCGTGGAGTTTACCTCGATAATTACAAACATCAAATCGCCTTTCTTCCACATTCATATTCAGTATCTTTTTGTTTTTTATTTCTAACTGTGGGAGGGAATTTCGTTAAGTTCAGCTGTGGGATCTTAAGTATGGTTGGATGAAGACAGTGCCAAAATTTCACCCTGAATGAGGTACAAATGCCATTGATCATAGAAAGCCCCGTTTGTCAATTCTGAGACAGGTATTCTCAATGTTTGTAGCCTGCTGTTCCCTCTCCCCTCGACTGTCTTCTCATCCTTCCTTGTTTCTTCAGCCATCCAAGCTTGTTTATGTTAAAATTCTGGCTATTTGTGGGAGGCAAACAATAATTTACAATGTCCATAGTGAGAAAAACAGCATAAATCGTATACTGAAATTTATCCAGAGAAAGGGAATGAAGGCTCCTGGAAAGACAGGTCACTCTCTGTAAAATTATAGATATGACATTCTGAGTATCTAGCTCCATACACTTAAAAAAAGATATTACACAGCACAAGTCATGATGTAACTGATCCTCAGTCTGACAGATGTTTAGAGAAATGGGCGAAGTTCTTGTATTAAAAGACTAATAATTTGCAACAATCAAAGATGAAGAAGTTATATGTTTACTGTTTAATCACAAATGTTTCATGAATAAGCATTATTTCAAAAAAAACCAAACAACCCTCTACAAAACCATGAGATTGTTTTCTATACTTGAAAACTCTCTGCGTAGAAGATGGGCGTCTCCACCATACGCAAAACATATACTGTCGTCATCAGTGGGATTTGTTTCCAGATCCGATGTGTCTGTGGTAATCTACAAACTAGCCTCAGCAGGTTGGCCCTGTTTTCTTGTTGTGTGAGGCTCACCTGTATGAATATATTAGCAAATGTGTAATCTCTCATCTGTTTCTCAGGTCCGTTTACCCATGAAAAGACTTTCCAAATTAGATGATTATAATGAATAAGGTATACAGCGTTAATGAATTTTCTTGCCTTTAGACAACTTGTTCTTTACTTGTTGAGCAGGTATGTATGTAACCCTGAATCCTTCATTATTTCCTAACTATAGGCATGATGCTTGAAGCAATGATAAACAAGGGAGAAGAAAGGTAGAGCATTTAGGGGGTAAACCATGGAAGGCATCCTTTGGGAAGCAATAAAAGGAGATTTCAGCAATAAACCAGAACTGGTAGCAAGCGGTCTACATCTGCTAAGTTCTAGGATGATTGCTAGAACAGTTTGTTCTGCTTAGAGGACGGATCTTGTTTGGAAATTGAGGCCCTGCTAAGTAAATGAAGCAGTTGTTGCCTGCAGCAGGGAAAAGTGGCAATCTGATGAAAGCAGTAAAATTTGAATAGGGCCACAGCCAAAACTCTAGAATGGGTGGTAGAAAAACAGCTGTCTTCTAAACCACAGCCACATGGCTTATGATCTTGATTTAATCCAGCTTCATTTGAAAATCTTCTCCAATAAGATTACAGGTGAGCTTGAAAAATCCTGGTATTTTATGACATTAGAAGAGCCCTGTGAATAAAAGGAATGAACCCT
>NW_009637866.1:13331-13577 GCF_000690535.1 Cariama cristata | reverse complement strand
CAAGCGTAAACCACCTCCTGCCAGCTCGGAGCCCGCGGTTTTGGGGGTTTTTGCTTCCTCCCCACCATCATTCGAGTCAGCCCTTTCTGCAGCGCCCTGGGAGCAAAAGCCTCCGCAAGTGTCTCCGCACGAAGCCACCGAGTTTTCCTTTGGTCCCACTCCGGGCTCCCGCGAGGACCCGAGTGACCCCGCATCTGCTGTCCCTGCCCCGGGGTGGGGGGGTCAGCAGGCACCCCAGCCCAAATG
>NW_009637866.1:12679-13308 GCF_000690535.1 Cariama cristata | reverse complement strand
AGTGATGGGGGGGACGGGGAGCTGCTGGTCCCCAGCCAGGAGAGCGTCTGGGCAAATGAGGAAGGGTGCTAACGCAGCCTGGGTCCTGCGTGTCGGGGCTGTAGGAGTGGGACTTTTTGGCTGCGGTGCTCCGTGTGCCAGGCAAGGCTGCGGGGTCCGGACCCACACTCCATCTCGGGGCTGCAAACCGAGGAACATCGCATCCGCCGCTTGCTCTGAGCTCCACGCTACTGCTGAGCTGCATAGACCAGGGAGGGACGCATGGCTTCACTTTTGCAACCAAGGAATCAAATCCACTGCCCTCCATCCTGCGCCACCCCCGGAACCCTGGCTGGGAAGCCCACTGTCAGCACCACGCAGGATGCGGCCGCGATGGCACAATGCAGGCAGACAAGACCTTGGGCTGTCCATGTTGCGACACCTCCAGACACCCCTCTCTCCCCAAGCTTGCCAAATTGCAGCTGATTAAACCTCGACCAGTGCTCCCAGTGCCTGGCTGCAGCATGGATGTACCTGCCGTGGGCTCAGCCCCTCTCCATAACCGGACAACTCCTGCTCGGGGCCAGCTGGCAGGTGACGATGCTGGGGCTTTGTCTCTGGCCTATGATGTTGCCCGTGATTTATAGGTC
>NW_009637866.1:10959-12665 GCF_000690535.1 Cariama cristata | reverse complement strand
AAATTATAGGAGGGGCATAAATTAGCCACGGACCCCTTTACTGGCCATAAAGATCTAAGGCCCACCACAGCTGCCTTTGGAGCTGGCACCCCGGGAGCATTCCCGAGGACAGCCAGGGGTATCTTCAGCCAGGGCAGCGGGGCCGCGTCGAGTTATTTAGCACGCCTTAAATAAATGGTCTCTTTTATTCCAGCGGGGCCGCGGAGTCGGCGGGTGACAGGTGGGGAGGGGCCAGTACCATTGGGAGGGGGGCAAAGGGCTCCCTGCCGAGTCCGGACCTTTCTCCCCTGTTTTGTTGGGGGAAAGGGTACCCCATCCCCCTGAGGGGCCCTCGGTGCCGGCAGGGTTTGGTGCTCCGGCCCAACAGCCGTGAAGATGCCAAGCTGCAGCAGCGGGACTGTGTGCCGGAGGCTCGGCGGGCAACGCTTTTGGCTTTTTTTCCCAGCCAGCAACACCAGGGTCCCTCTGCCTGGGGTGGGGGTATCAACCTCTTCGCCATGGGATACCAAAGACCCTCAGCTACCCAAACCTCGGGTGGGGATGGAGGCTGTTGGCATGGACCCAGATGCATGCTGGTGCACCCAGGAGATCTCCCACCCGGAGAGCCCAGGAACACGGCAGGACCGCGGCAGATTGGAGGCAGGGATGCAGGCAGGGATGCAGGCAGCTCCGGCGGCCGTCCCGGCTCACAGCACACAGGGGATCTGTGGGGCAGCCCCACATCCTCCTCTTAATGAGCGCAGGGTCACCTCCTCCTTTAGCTCCTGCAGCCCCTGGCAGGCATCGCCGTGGTCGCTGCCTCCCGTACCGGGTACCCTCCGTGCCGGAGGCTCCGTGTGCGCCGAGTCCCCCAAATTCCTCCGCTGGCCGCCCTGCCCCAGCGGCAGTTGGTGCCCTGTTGTTCTCCAACGTGACCCTGGAGCACAAACAGCTTTGCAGCTCCTCGCTGTCCCGTTAATTACATTATGTCTAACGAGAAGGATCAAGCGGAAGGGATTAAACTTTGAATCTGCTTCTGCGGTCGCGGCGCACAAGAGAGAAAAGCAGCTTTATCCATTCAAAACGGGAGTCATTTTTCACACCAGCTCCAATCCCAGCGCTAATCTCCTTAGTTTCCCCAGCTCCGCACGCAGGCAGGATGCTCCTGGCCCCAGCCTTGGGGTCTTTTCCTCCTTATCCAGTTTTGTAGCCTTCCAGACAGGGATGGAGGTGACGGAGCTGTGACGGGGCGGGCAGGGGACTTTGCAAGCCCTGCCCCAGCTCTTGGCGTGCTCGAGGGACCCTTTCAGTGGCTTCTCTCCCGCCTCCGCTTGTGCCGCGCTGTGCCGGTTGCCACAGGACAAAACAGCACTGGGGAATTTCTAGAGGGTTGCCAACAGCTCAGTGTTTCCTCCTGCCTGGGGCTGTGGCTGCTCACCGCGTGGCCAGAGCATGGGAAATACCAGTTTGGGATGAAACCTGTTCCCAGGCACTTCAGGGAAGAGCTTCCAAGCATTGAGGTCCACGCACGCACAGCACCGGTGGAGCTCCTGGTCCCCAGGGCCACCTAAAACCCCACGGCTGGGCACAGAGTGAGCCCCCATGGCCAAGGAGGGATGGAGCCGGGAAGAGCTTGGGATGAAACCAGGATGCAGGGAGGGCTGCAGAGCTCACACGGGTCCAGCAGGACCCAGAGCACCACAGGCGATGCTGCAACCCTGGGGGCG
>NW_009637866.1:5816-10809 GCF_000690535.1 Cariama cristata | reverse complement strand
AGGGGTGATGGGGGAGAAGCAAACCCCCCAGGCAGGATGGCCAGCCGTGGGAACCGGGCTTGGCAGCACCTGTCCCCATGTGCCATGTCACCCGAGGTGGCCCGGCGTCTTGCAGAGCTGCGGCCAGGCAGCCCGGGGGTGCGTCCCCAGGAAGGTTTGGGCCATTTGGCATCAGCAGGTTGTTACAACACATACATAGGGAGATGATTGTCAGGACTGGGAATTGCCCAGCTAGCGGGTAGGGATTGTTTTGCCCAGCAACTCTGCCAACCAGAGTGAACCCCTCACGTGGGCACACCTCCAGGCTCCTGGACTAGTGATTTGCATGATTATTCAGCATGAATTTGCCTTTGTTACTGAACAGGGCATAGCCAGGGGTCACCGTTTCTGCAAAGCCGCTGTGCCGCAGCCCCGCCCACAGAGCCGGAGACAAGGCTGCAGCGGGTCAGCAGCCGGCCTGACATCCCGCGGCGAGAGGGTCACCCCTGCCGTCACTCAGGCTGCTGTGACGAGGATGGTTTGCATTTTGAGAGGCTGGAACATCCCCTGCCTCCCTCACATGCAGATCAGCATTTTGTCCTCTGCCCAAATTTCGCACAAAAGCACCAGCCAGCCAAGCAGGATGGCGCAGGGCTCCCTGCCCGGCCCGGCTTGCCCCGTTCTCACCTCCACCGTGTGCCGTGCACATCGATGGCTTGGCCACTGGCTCCCAGAGCCACCAAGCTCCCTGGGGAATTTGGGCAGGTATTTCCCTGCAAGGCCATGCCACCATGCCTGCTCGGTTGTCGCAGCCCTGCAGCGTGCCGGGGCAGGGGAATGAGTGCTTCAGGCTAGGCAAAGCCACGGATGCAGGGATGTTTTGCTGGGGTTAAGGGCTGCTCAAAAGCAGGGTCTTGCAAGTCTCAGTTTAACACTCAAGCTGAGATCTCCCAGCGCTGTGTTAGGCGTGGAGCCCTGCGGTCATTCCCTGGTGAGTAAGGGAAAGCACAGCCGGAGGACTCGGTGATGTTTGCAGTCTGCCTGGCAGACCCATGTCCTCTGATGGGAGCAGCCAGACACCCCTGGGCCAAAGACCCCCCTCAACGTGCCAAATCCGACCCTGCAGCTGCCCGGCACGCTCTCCCTGCAAACGCCTGACCTTGAGGTCTCTCAGGAATAACAGGACAAACCTCTGCCCCCCCATCCCGGCACAGGCACGGGGCTGGGCTCTGCACAGAGAGACCCTTGTGCTCCCGTGGCAGTGCCTGGACCCGGCGGCAGCGGCTGCCGTGGTCACGGTGCCAGCGTGGCGACACGGCTGCTGATGGGGACAGACATGGGAGGCTGCCCCGGGCAGTGTGATCAGCTGGAGCGTAGCTCTGCAAAGCCATCCCCAGTAACTGCAGCACTGGGAGCGATGGGCACAGCCAGCGACCCCCCGGCCCGGAGCGCAGCTGCCGTCCAGTGCTCGCTGCAAGACGGCAGCAGTAAATCTGGGCTTGTTGCTGGAGACTCCAAGGAGAGCATCTGCAGCTTGTTTTCAGCGTGAACTCCTGTAAAAAGGGCACCGTGCCTATAAATCCATCACGGGGAAGCTTCCTGGAAACCCGGTTCGGCTTCTGTTCCTCTAATTCCTCGTGCTCAGAGCCCCTACCACTGCCAGCACAGAGGCAGGGCAAGCCAAAGGAGCTTTACACATCGCATCCCTGCATCCCACCCAGCCGAGTCCCTCCAGTGTCACCTTCTGAGTGCTCATCAGTGGGGACGGGCGCTCCCACCCTTTGGGCACCAACCCCCTCTGCAACAACTCCCTCTGAGCCGCTCAGAAACCTCTGCCATCTTCCGAGCCGGGCTGTGCTCTGTGTCCTGTAGCACCAAACACTTCAAATAGGCTTTTAAAGCCTTTTTGGAAATCACAACTCATCAGCAAAGAGAAAGGTAAATATTTTAAAGTCAAATATTGGCAAGCGAGCGTATCAGAGGATGCTTCCTACCCTCGTGGATTAAGCCCAAAGCAATTAATGAGTCCAATTTAAGAAGCTTTTATGCAGCTCTTTCTCTCTTTCTATGTCTACTACTTGCCTACCCCAGCACTGCAGGTGCTTTTATAAACTTCTGATCAGGATAAGACCCTGGGGATCACGTCACCTCTAGCTGGAGGTACCATGCTAAGCCATTCCCCTGCCTACCCGGGGACTGGCAGCAGTGCTGCAGGCAAGGGCAGGGATGCAGGGGGCTGGAGCTGTGTCTCAGGGATGCCGGAGCAGGCGTGCATCTTCTGCTGCCTCTCCCAGGGGTCAACCCTGCTCCTGAGTTTACATTCCTGTGCAATGGGAAATGTGACGTAGCAGCCCTGGTGTCCTTACTGCCCGAAGGAAACCCAGGAGGTGACAAGTTATGGCTGCAGCCACCACGGAGCTTGGGATCCAGGGGCAGCTGGGGCTCATCCCTGTTGTGGGAGAGGCAGTGGGATCGGAGGGACCCCTCTCGGGGCTGGTGTGGGGACTTTCCTTCCCCTTGGCTGGGAGCAAACCTCGGCTGTGTGGCCATGTGCCTGGTGGCTCTCCAACCGGTGAGGGTGGTGGGGCTGGGCAGTTCTCCGAGGACCTGGAGAAGGTGATGGGGAGGATGGGCTGTCGCAGAGGATGGGGTTGCTTAGGGCAGGGTGAGCGAGGCAGGAAGGGGTTTGAAAGCAGGTGGTGAAAGAAATGAGCTGGGAAAAACTAAATGTAATCATGAGGGGCTCCTTCTGGCTTCAAGTGAGCAGAGACAGGGTGTTTCTCCTTGCTGGAGGCACCCCTAGAAGAGTGCCTTTGGCCCCAGCCATGACCCTCAGGTCTCTGCGGAGGTTTCCAGCACTTGTGATCCCAAAGGAGCGTTTCCAACCCACAGACTCCTGCGTGGGGCCAGGCTGCAGGCAGGGAAGCCGCAGAGCTGCTATAGGAGCAGCAAGTGTGTGTGTACGTGACCCCCGGCGGTGTGCGGTGTAGGGCAGCCTGATGGGGGGCTTGGTCCCAGAGGAGGGGCAGCCGTGGTGGGGGAGGACAGGTGTGCTCCAGCAGTCGTTGGGGAAGATGCTCTGGGTGGAGTGTGCCTCAATCCAGTGGGAACACTGGTTCTTTGGGAGTGATGCTCCTCCGGGGAGGGATGGAGAAGCTTGGTAGTTTGCTGAAGAAGGGAAAGGGCAAGAGTAGCCCAGCGGTCCCAGTTGGGAAGGTGTAGAGGAGCTGTTTGCAATCTGGAGGGGGTTAGAGAGTTTAGGGTCTGTCTGTGGTTTGCTTTGCCTTCCTCTTCCTCCTGTTTCCAGTGTGTGGGAGGCATCTTCGTCCGGCCTCACCAGCAGCATCAGGCTCATGTGGGTTTGGCAAAGCAAGCGGGCACAGCTCTCTGCCCTGGTCTATAAATACAGCGGCTTCTCCGGGGCTGTCTAGACAGGAAGCAGCCTGCGAACTGGGAGAAAACTCCTCGTGTTAAAGGGGACCGGCGGCTTGTGCTGGGAGCCCAGGGAAAACTGGCTACTGAAATATTCAGATGTGCCCAGGAATCTCCTCTGGAAGGGGCTGCAGACCCCGGCGGGACTGGGTGCTGCCAGGCTGGGTGTCTGGATGCGGCAAGGTCCTGGCCCTGGATCAGTTGGGCAGGAGCTGCTGCCTGCATCCCATGCCCTGCTGCCGCTGCGGGTAGTGCCCTCCTCCTGCCCTCCGTGTCCATGTCTTCAGGGTGCAAAGACTCCCAAAAAACTCCTGTCCTTCTTGCCATGTCTGGCAATGGGGAGAGCCCTGTGTGAGTCACCTTGCTTCCAAATCCAGGGGATCCAAGGCCCTGGATGAGGTAGAGGAGGATGGGGAGGCAGCGTGGCCCTGCCGTGGAGCGTTTCCATCAGTGCAGCCACAACCACCCCCTCCATCCCGTTCTGGCCTTCCTCCCTCCCAGCCCAGCCGGCCCCTCTGCCTCCCATCCTTACGCTGAGCTTTGCAGAGAAGATCTGTGAGAGCAGCTCTAGGGAGTGGATCCACTGGATCCCTCACTCATCAGAGCCTGGGAAACAACACAGGGACCCAACTGCTTGGGTCCTTCCTTCCAGGCTCTGAACCTGTTAGGGTTTGCTTTGCTTTCATTTTATACCCTTGCAGGGGAAAGTCCTCATCCCAGTTGTTTTGTTCCTGGCTGTGACTTTTTTTTACTATAAATATCGAAGCACTGCTTGAAAGGAAAAAAACAGCTCTAGGTAGTAGGGGGAAAAAAATCATAGCCCATGGGTAATGACACATAATTACAGCCTTTCTTCTGATGAAAGGAGCTGCCACTGGGCTCCTAAATGACAGTGTGCAGAAAACGCCATTATCAGATTATCTGAGTGGCAGAATCTTTGCAACAACAAGAAGGCAAAATGCATCCGGCCCTGGGGAGGAAGAGCAGCCAGCACCATCCGCAGCCTTAGCCCGCACGGGAGCGCGAGAGTTGGAAAGGCAAATCCCACAGCCGAACGGATCTCCGCAGCACCCCAGGCTGTTTGCTGCCCCTGGAAACTTGCACTGATCCTGCCAGCTCCAGGGACCTGGCCCTGTGTCCCCAGTTCCCAGCAAGGAGCGGGGCTGGAGCAGCCCCCGTGGGTCAGCACCCGGGCTGGGCTCTGCGGGTGCCGCTGCAGGGGTGCGATGAGGGAGCGTGTCCTCGAGGGTCGGAGGAGATCTGCCCAAGTGATTTGTCTTTTGCTCTTTGCCTGTATCACTAGAAATGCTATAAATTACAGGCATTTATTATCTGGAGTTTCTTCCTCCTGCTAAGGCGAGATAACAGCCAGAGGGAAGTCGCTGCTATTGCTCCGATGGACTTCAGCACCTTTATCTACCCCTGGTGATCTTTTGGGTCTGATCCAAAGATAGCAGGAGATTTTCTCAGGGTGGAGAGCCAAGGGGACAGGCAGTGCCCTGTCCCTGCCCTGGCTCTTGAGATAGCAGCAGTCCTGGGCAGCCATCAGGAGCTCCTGATTTCACATCACCAAGGCAGCTTA
>NW_009637866.1:4116-5688 GCF_000690535.1 Cariama cristata | reverse complement strand
GAGCCTGAACATCCGTGGTATGCGTAGAGCATCAGTGCAGCTAATGGGAAGTGTTGGATGTCCCCTGGGACAGCTTATTAAACATCACAGCCCTGTGAGAGAGCCCGGCTGCAACAGTGTGACATTCATACACCAGCTCAGCTTCGCTGCAAGAGGGGCAATGTCAAACAAACATAATTAATTTCCCTTTGCAGATCAATTGGGGGGGCCAGAAGTCAAACCCGCCTGATACAGGAGATACACTGCAGTGAATAATCATCCTCATGGGCGAGTGATCCACGCCGTGCTTCCCAGGGCGTGCTGCTCGCCTCCGAGCAAACTAAAGAGCGTCTGCCTTGGGCTGCAGGCGAGACAAGGCTGCAAGCCCTCTGCCATGGATTACCTGCCGCAGTGAGTTATTGCGGGGCTGAAACTTTTTGAGCCGCCCGGGGATGAGCCCAGGCTGCGTGAACCAACCCCGGCAAGTCTCTCTTGGGCAACATTTTTTTCAGATGGATGGTTCAGTCCTTTATCTCCTTTACCTGGTGGCTCTGGCAGAAGAGCAGTACGGGGAAGGCTGCAGCTTTGTGCTGGGAGTGCCTGGGGGACGCAGGGCATTGAGCATCCTTCACCCCCACCTCCCCATTCCCCTGTGCCGTGGGGAGCCCAGGGTGGCAGTGGGAGCCTGTCCTGGAGAGCCACCAGTCTGGGGATGTCCCTAACTGCTGGCCTGGCTGCAAACACCTCCGTGCAACTGTCTGCCCCGATTGTTGTCTGCAGACAATAAAATATCATGTGATGTCTTAATGAGCTCCTTGGTATTTGACAATTGCAGGGTAGCAGAGCTCACTGCCCCGGCTTCAGGGGCCGGACCCTGGCTCCCAGCACTGGTTTCTTGGAGAGCAGTGGCTGTGAAACAGCTTGGGGACGGGAGGCTGTGCCCGGAGGGGAGGCTCCGTGGGGGACCTGGCTGGCGAAGACCCTTAGCTCTGTCTGCCCTGCAAGGGCACGTCCGTGGGCAGGGGCAGAGAGCTCTTATCAGCTGTGATTGAAAATGAGATACTGCACTAATGTCAGCGAAGTGGAGGTGGGGGGGGAAAGCTGGGCTCCAGTCCTTTGAAGTCAAGGCAGTTTTGGTGTTTTGCTCTCCTTGGCTAAGCTTGCTCGATATAGCTCCTAAATGCTGGGTCTGTGGGGAGACCCCAGTGTGACCATGGGTGCCCTGAGCATCTCTGGTCCTCTCCGTGGCGGGTGAGATGACACCCTGCAGTCTGGCAGGCGAGGGCTTCTTTCTGAAGGATGCGTTTTCCTTCATCACCATCAGAAAAGCAGCCAAGTAGCAGTGGATGGGGGATATTACGGTGCTGTTGAGATGCAACCAAGGAAGGAAAAAGCCAGTTTGGGTCGATGCTGATTGCAGAGAAAGCTCTGAGCAAGGAGAGCACTGGGGAGCCAGCCCGCAACCAGTGCTTTGCCCGTGCCAAGGCTTTACCCCGGCACAGCAGCATCCCAGAGCTGCCATTCCCGGGCAGGGGTGGTGTGGGCCAGGATGGGGCTGTGTGTGGCCAAATGGGGCTGCCACGGGCACTGAAC
>NW_009637866.1:388-4105 GCF_000690535.1 Cariama cristata | reverse complement strand
CAGCCAAAGTCCAGCTGAGCACCAGCAGTGCTGGTAGCTGCAGCCAGAACCACTAATGATGCTTTATTGAGCTGGAGCAGAGAGGGAGCTTCCTGAAAAAGGCAGCACTTTGCTTCCAAATCATCCCTGGGAGCTGATGTTTTATCCCTGGTGTTACTGATTTTCACGTGTCACGTTTCCCTGGGAAAGTTGGTGTTTTGTGAGCTCCCTGTAGGGTCCTGAGAGGGACTCGACTTCTCTCGGAGGTGGCATAGGTAAATTGCATCCATGCATCCCGACCGGCAAGCTGCTGGCCTTGGAGCAGCACGCTGAATCGCTCTCCATGACTCAGACATTCCGGCTGATGGGAAGAGGTTTGCCAAGGTCGGACAACGCACCTGGAAGTCTTTGCAGAGAGCTGAGCAAACCCTGCTGCGGGGAGGGAAAAAGCGATGGTTGTGTCTTCGGGATCAGGAAAGAGGGGGGCACAGGAACAGCTCCCATCTGGGGATGGACGTGGGTGTCCCACCTGAACCCCGGGGCCAGGCTGCATCCCACGGCGCACCCGTTAACACACTTGTGCACGCTCGGGGCTGGTGCACGTCCCGCGGGGAGCGATGCCCGTGCACATGTGTGCTCTGCCTTTCTCGCACAGGCGGGAAGGCACAAGGCAGCCAGCTGCCTGCGAGGAGCCCCGCACCCTGATGTGCTCCGGCCTTTTCAGGGAAGAGATGGAGCTGACAAAGTCTTTGTCAGTCGGATCTGTCAGGGAAAGCTCTTTGTTCTTCAGCATTTGCTCTCGCCTTCCCCCTCCCCAAACCTAAACTAGATGCATCTGCTTTTGTTTTCTAAATGCAGAATGAGGGACTGAAAAGAACCCCTTTGTAGTGGGGAGGAGGGGAGAGCTGCAGATCTTTAAGTGGGAACGCAAGGTCAGGGGGGAGCCACCCTATTGTACTGGGCCTCTCCTCCAGCTCAGCCCTTTCTGTGCCCCCTCTTCACACTCCCGTTCCCACTAGAATCACTCTGGAGATGCTGGGAAACCTGTGAGGGAGGATGGGCTGTTTCCCCCCAGCCCCGGTCCAGGGGCCGTGCCGGTGCCCATCGGCATCACCACTGCTGTTCCCATGCCCGACCGCGGGGATGGTGCAGATTCACCCCATGGGTTTTGCTGCTTCTCGGTGCCGCAGCTGGGAGGTGGTGAGCGGAGGTGGGAGGCAGAGGAAGGTCACCCCACGGCCTTGGGTTGGTGAGCGGAGGTGGGCAGCTTGGCGGTGCTGAGCGTGTGGACGTGCTCACGTGGAGCCCGGAGGGTGTATATGTGTGCACACGGGTGTGTGAGCCTATGCAGGGATGCAGATGGGACGGTGCACGTCCCTGCGGGCAGGGTGTGAGGGTACATGCATGCCAGCACGTACATCCCGTGCTCGGTCCTATGCTGTGGGAGGAAGAAGAGCTTGCGGGCAGGCTCTGAAAGCTGCAGGCTCTGGGAGCAGAGTCCCCGAGGAGCTGCTCCCCAAACGCCTTTGTTCCTCCACAACCAAGACAAAACCCTGCAAGCCCCCGGCCTCACAAGCCTCTCTCTTTCTCTGGCTCTTTTCTGTATCAGAGCAGCTCCATAGCATGCCTCCCCCTTCCCAGCCACCTCCCTGATGCTGTCCCAAGGAGGGGGATGACCCAGACACGGCCACCAGCCCGGGACAGGACCGCAGGTGAAGGCAGGGTCCAGACCACAGCTGCACACCGGCCATCCCGAGGCCAGGAGCCCCTCTGCCGCGATGCCGATCTTCCCCCAAGACGCAGAGGGGACATCTCCCCATGGTGTCTGTGCCAGCCTGCCGGGGGCCTTACCACCTCCTGTCTTTCAGCAGCAGCTGGTTCCTTCTCCCAGGCAGAAAGGATTACTTTTTAATTAAGAACCTGCAGCTCTGACAACAGGAGCAATCCTCATCAGTGGTGCGGGCAAGGGGCTCAGCCTGGGGAAGCGCAGGGCTCTTTGGAGGAGGCGGTGGTGTGGCCAGAGAGCAGGGGAGCAGCAGCCGGACGGCCCCGTGTCAGGCACGGGCAGGCACCCAGGTACCCCTTCCCCTGCCAGCCCATCGGCACGGCCTCCTCCACCTTCCTCGTCCTGGCCTGGACACAGCGATCCCACGGGAGCGAGCTGCCCCAGCCCTGCTGCCCGTAGGATTTGAGGTGGGATTTGCTAAACCAGAGCAAAGCCCAGGATGGGTGCTCCAGTTTCCACGGCAGAGCTGAGCACCGTGCGGTACCTGACGGCACGGTAAACCTCTCCAGCTGAGCCGAACCTGTGCGTTTGATGCTGCTCCCCATCGGCTGGTGCTCACGGGCTGCCACAGGGATTTGCCCGACACACCGTAAGTTGTTCAGCTGTCACCGTAACTGAGAGCTACTTTTAGTTTATCTTAATCCTGTTCTTGATTAACTGCAGTTAAACTGAAACGAGCCCAGGTTAATGTGAAATTAGCATCTGCATTGCCTCAAAATTGCATCACCGGTGGAAATGTGGCTGTGGAAGAACCCAGCACATCACCTTCCTGGTCCAGAAGAAGGGCCGTGGGCTGGCAGGGGCTGGTGCTGGCTGCTGCTGCCAAGGCGCGGTCCCCCAGCCCTCTGCCCGTCCCCGCAAGCACAGGCAGGCAGTGAGCTCTGGCTTGGTCCTTGGGGTCCTGTTGCTCCCCAGTCTCAGCCATGGTCCTTGGTAGCATCCCGTCCGTGCTGGGGGGAGCATTCCTCTCCCTGTCCATCCTGGAGAACCTGCTCTTGCTTCGCTTATGCCACCAGACTCTGACAGCTCGTGGTCACTCCTGTTCTAAGCCCCCGTGCGATGCTGAGGCCAGGGATGCAGCTGAATCCTCCAGCCTCCCAGGAGCAGGGGATGGTTTTCCCCATTTTCTGCTGTTTGCAAACACCTTTACTTATAAAGGCCCGGGAACTCGTGTCTTGTTGATGCCGTCAAGCAGAAAACCATCCCCAAGGAAGAGCAGCAGCAGAGGTGTGAGCCCATCCCCTCTCCACGTCGAGGTGTTATGGTGCAATCCCGTAAAGTCCATTTCAGGGTCGACATTAATAAGTCTGGGACAAAAGCTCAGCAGGAGGTACGGCCGCTCTGGAGAATGGAGCAGGGCCAGGAGCTGCTCCCCCAGCTTGTGTGGGTGCCCCAGCAGCCTTACTAGCAGGGTACCTTCACCACAAAGTGGCCTGGCTCCCAGCTTTTGGGTGCTGAGGGGAGAGGAAAGCAGGGCTGGGGGCCAGCGACTGCCCGGGATGCCCTAAAGGTGCACGGGATAAGCTGTGTTTTCGGGGTCTGGGGTCGGCTCTGCTGCCCCGCTGTCATTGAAACGCTCCTCGTGTTCAGCTCGCTGGGAGAACAGCATCCCAGCAGGTGTGTTACCTTCCCCCCTTCTCCCTATCCACACATCTGTCATCTTGGAAAGAAAATATTCAGCGGGTCTTGGCACGGCAAGCTGAACGGTTGCCTGAACCGGTAAAGAGGCTGCTCCTGAAGATGGATGCCCAGCATTTGGTTCAAATATAGCTCTGGTGATTGACAGGGCTAATTCAGCCTGTCCTCTTCCCTGTTATAACTTAATCACTTCCACATTGCCTCACGCAGGTCTTTCACTGCCAGCCGGAGAGATCTTCATTCTGGGATGCCCTGACTTGGGAGTCTGACTCGGGGCTGCTCCCATTATTTGTGCTTCCCGCACGGAGGCTGAA
>NW_009637866.1:0-367 GCF_000690535.1 Cariama cristata | reverse complement strand
CCAGTTTGGGGCGCTCTCACCCGAGCCACACGAACTGGGACTCTGTGGGATGGGGACCCATGTCAGAGAGTAGAGAAGCCAAGGTGGTATCACTGGTGTGGCAATAGCCCACCTTGCCCTTCGGCTCGGGGACCCAGCATGGTCCCGGCTGAGCCTGAGCAGAAGGTGCATGTGCTGCCCGTGCACGTAGAGAGATTTCGGGGTGCTCTGCGTTAGAGCTGCCGTGTTCCTGCTCCAAACCTTGGCGAAAGGTTTCCCGATGGATGCAGTTGGGAAGGGCAGGGACCGCAGTACCGGTGGTTCCTGGATGGCTCCTGGGAAAGATTTGGGGCTGGGAACCCCTTTAAAAATTTGCTCACCAAAAAAA
>NW_009637865.1:2929-3569 GCF_000690535.1 Cariama cristata | reverse complement strand
GGTAGCGCGGGGTTACGTGATGGAGAAGTCTGGCCGTCCAGGGCTCCCAGCTCTATAAATAGCTTCGGGAATCATTGTGTTTGCAGACGGGCTGGTTGTTCAGCCGGAAAACCCACCCAGCGCAACCCAGACTTCAGGAAAAAAAAACCAAAAAACCCAAACAAAAAAACCCCCGAGCCCTTCTTTCTCTGTGCACTTTCACAGCTCCTGCCCTTCCCTGCCGGCACTCCGGAGCAAGGCTGGGTGTGCAAGGGCCGGCACCAGGAGGGAAGGCGAGAGGTTTGTGCTACGTCCCCAAACCTGTGCTGCTGCACCCTCATCCCAGCTGCACTTTGGGTTTAACAACACTCAACTTCCACCTTGTAGAGCATTCCTAAAAAGAAACTCACTATTTCCCCCACCTCAACCAGTGCAGAAACGCTTCCCACAGACGAGGCATACCAGAGCAGGAGCAAACTGGTTTGAAGCCCTCGACCAGAAGCCCAGGACCCATCCGTGCCCAGGCAGCGCTGGGGCAAGGAGGGGAGGAGAGGGCTGGACATTTTTGCAGGCCACCTCTCAATTCCTCCAAAGCAGCAATTAGAGAAGCGCAACTCGTTAGCCTCATTTCCCAAGGGACCGGATTCTCCCATTTCGGCTC
>NW_009637865.1:2585-2895 GCF_000690535.1 Cariama cristata | reverse complement strand
CCCCCTCGCTCCTTCCACCAGCTTCTCCTCCCGCCCACCCCGCGCCTCCCACAGCAAACGCGGAGGTTACCTTGCTCTAATCTCCCTTTGCAGACAAGGTCTCTGCACTTTGGAACCCCAAGCCGCACTTTTTATCTCCCAGCCGCGTCGATTTTTCCAGCAGCCGTGAGCGTTGCCAGCTGCCCCGCATGGCACTTGCGATGTTCTCCCCGCTCTCTGCGTCCAGCTGGGTCTCACCGGGGAACGCGGCGTGACTGGGTCTGGCTTTTTCTGCTGGGCTGCAATCTGGCTCCGGCCCAGCCCACGCTCT
>NW_009637865.1:0-2364 GCF_000690535.1 Cariama cristata | reverse complement strand
CGGCAGATGCAGAGCTTTCCATTTTCAGCTGTCTCAGTTGCTGAGGAACTGCATCCTATTTCCCTCTCCGATCTGGGGGATAATCTCATCCCGTACTATTTTAATCTGTGTCCGCAAGAACAATCCCCCCCACTTTGCTCAGGCACAAAACAAAGTGCCGCCAGATCCCCCGTCATTTTGAAAGCACCAGAAACATCGAAGGCGCTCTTGAGCTGTGTCCAAGACATGCTTAGAAACCTAATTTCAAATTCATCCTAAACACTGCTCTTCATTGAGCTACTTTTAATCTCAGGCAGAGACGCCGCGTTCTGCACTTGACAGCTCACGAACAGGTCCTGCTGCTCACCGGGATTCACGCCGCGATAGACTGCAGCGGCGATACGGCCAACCAGCACTGCGCGTGGGCCCGCCAGCAACAGTCTTCTGTAATTTCTTTAAGGGAATCAATAATAGAAGTTTTTTAAAGACTTCAAAACAGAGCATCCATCAAGCAGCACCTCCCAGCTCCCCAGGCAGTCACGGCCACTTCTGCTCTGGGAGGGGAAACCCGATGGGAGCCGGGAGATGCTCTTCCCACGGACGCACCACGAGCTTTCCGCACAGAGAGATCCACGGGGCAAGGCAGAGAGAGAGGTCGGGCGCGGGCAGAGAGAACCGAGAGCAGAAAAAGCCAGCGGGGCAATTTCTGCGGCAGCAGCGGCTGGAAACTGAGATCAGGACAGCAAACCGAACGCTTTGCCAGGGCTCTCCGGATTTGCGGCAACAGTTTTATCTCTGTTTGTGCCGGAGGCCCAACACGGAGGCAACTTTCCAGGCACCTCGCGGTGCATGCCCTGTGCTCACATCTCAGGCTTTGCCCGATCCGGCGCTGGACGCCTGCCCTCCACGCCATCGCCTTCACTCTGAGCAGGGACGGGGAAGCAAAGCACGGCGAGGCCGAGAGGGCTACCGCAGACGTGGCAATTCCACCCGCGTTTCGGGAGCTCAGGGCTGCGCCTCGGCAGCTGGACCGTGCTGGCTCTTGCTGCTCCCTCCCTCGGCTGTACGCAGGCTCCGGTAGCGTGGTCACAGCTGCCGGGGCTCGGCACCGTTCTCCAGGCCCCCAAAACCTGAGGAAATGCACTCTGTCAACACCAAACAAGAGCGGGCGCTGGCTGGTGGCTGCCTTTCAGCAGCCCGGATTTTGGTCGCTGACAACACCGGCGTGGATCAAATTAACACCGGTAGAAGGGCCGGTGCGATGACAGCTCCGGGGATGGACGCTGTCCCCGTGCCGCTGCGGTCCCTGCGGACCGGCCAGCCCAGCCTGGTGGGCGATGGATGACCCAGAGCTGAACGGCCGAGGGTCTCGCTTCACCATCCCACAGCCGGCCTCAAACGACAGCTGAGAGCGGCCGGCTGCGAGGGGAAAACAAACTGCTGCTTCAAGGCAGGGGGACAAGCCTGCTTCCCTCCTCGGCCGTTCGCTTCCAGAAGAAAAGCCTGAAAGTTTGCAGGAGGACATCAGTGTCCAGCTCCCACTAACAGAGCCCTCGGATACGCCGTCCACCTGCGTACGACCGGTGTTTTCTGCCCGTCTTAAGTAAGGGTGTGGGGAATCCTGCAAGGACACGTCTGCATCTTACACACAACACACACGCATGCCCGGCTTTTCCTTTCTCAGCCTGGAAAAGGGCTGTCCCCTCTGCTTGCCACCCAGGAGCTCTTCAGAGGGAAAAAACTGCAGACTTCTTTGCACAGAAAGGAAACGTGGACATTTTCAACGCAATAGCGTAATACGCCTTTTTGTCTCGAGCTACTGGGAATCGAACAAACACAACCGAGGGCTTCGTGCAGCCTTTTCTATAGCCTCTATGGCCAAGGCTAACGGCGGAACAAGGATCCAGATCGACCCTATTCCAAAGCGACGCAGAGCTCAGCGGGCATCCCATCAAGCAGTCACCGCGTCAGCAACAGAGAGGTTTCTCTACCTGGTCGTGAAGTTCCTGTAGCAATATCTGACTTGTCGCTGCACGCCAGGCTGAAACCTGAAGAGCCAGCACGTAACAAAATATCTGAAGGGCACAAGCCAGGAGCTGCCTCCGCCAGGCCGACCCTGCCGGTGCCGTACCCCGTCCTCTGTAAACACGGCTGGCGGGGGCAGACTGGCCCAGGCTGGGGAACACAATCTCCTCCCAGCCCAAACCCACCCGTGTGCCGCATCCCGAGCCCCCACAGCACAGGCTGGGCTAATTTTTTTAGGTAAATTTGAGAAACCAGCTTCCACCTGCTGCAAAGATAGCACACTGTGCCGCCTGCCTCCAGGTCGGGCATCCCTCCGGAGCAATGGCAGCATGCGGGACCGCTGTGCCTGTGCCCCCCCGT
>NW_009637864.1:46841-49167 GCF_000690535.1 Cariama cristata | reverse complement strand
TTTAATCCCACTGATTTCCCCAGCCTGGAAACCTTCCCACCCTCACCTCTCCCCACCCCAGCCCCTTCCCCACCTGCCACCCTCCTCACCCCATTATTTTCCTTTGGGATGTGGTCGGCTTTCAGGGCATCCAACCCACAAGCATGCAGATTTGTCGGTATGAAGCAAGCTGCTTTCGTTGCTCTTCCCCCGTCAAAAACTACGACACCAAGGGAAGAACTGTGGATGCGTGGCCTTTCCCTCTCTTCACCCAGCTCCGGGCAAAGTGGGTATTTGGGAATATGCTGTCGGATCCGCTGCGCTGGTGTAAAGCTGAGCTGTGGAGCAGAAGGCACTTGGAGGGTAGAGAGGGTGTTTGGGAAAGGGGGGCATACGGAGGTGTAGTCTTTGCTGGGGGGCAGCTTGTGGTTAAAATCAGAAAGGTAAAAGTCACAGGCAGAGGGGGAAGGTAGGAGGGAGGGAAGGAAGCACAGCTGTGATGATGTCCGTGATGTTTGTCCCTACCTGGGTCACGTCAGAAGCCAGAGGCAGCTCCAGGCATAGTGCAGCCGCCTCATCTGACCCTGTTGAAGAGTGGTGGAGAGCACTGCCCACCTGGGAAAAAAGCTGGTGGTCACATCAGGGCTTGCTGAAACCTCCCAGTGCTGTCAGCAGCTGTGTCAGAAAATATCAGCACGTTTGCTGAGAGGGAGAGAGACCCGGCTGCTCTCTCCCTCATCCTAAATATTGTGGGTTTTTTTTCCCCTCGGTGAGCTGTAAGTGTGGGCCTGGGCTAAGTTGTTTTCTTTTATTAGTGTGAGGGAGGGCAGAGGACATGCAGGGAACACCTCTGTCCTCACACTCTTGTGAGCTGATGAGAGGTTCCCTGCTCTGGGAGAGGGATGTGATGTTCCCCAAACTCACTTGCATCCCTCACTCATGCCCAGGCACCAGAGTAGGACAGGAGCAGCTTGGGTGCAGAGGAAATGTGCTCCAGGAAAATAACCCCTTTTCTGGGAACAGAGGAGCTTTTTTCCTCCGTGGAGGAGCGGAGCTGTCCTGAACGGTGAAGGATCCCAGGCTGCTGGTAGATATGGGGAAAACTGGAGCTTCCCCAGTAGCACTGTGGGTTCTGCTGGTGGGGATTGTCCAGGCTGGTCCTGATGCTGAGTTACAGTGGGTGCTTGAGCTCTCTTTGGGGTTCTGCAGGAGCAGAGCTCAGAGTCCCCTCATGCCTTTCTGTGTGGGAAGAGGGGTGAAGGAGGACGTGGAGTTGAACCATTGAAGGGAGGCAGGCTGAAGGCACGGGAGCCACCTCCTGTGCCAGGAGGTGTGGGTGAAGTCCCCTTTTTGGGCTGGAAGGGGAGAGTGCAAAGCTCAGGGAGCAGACCAAAGGGCTGTGACCCACCTCCAGGCTTTTCTCTCTGCTGGGTCAGGATGGGTTTCCTGCAGCTGTGAACCAGATGAAGGCT
Organism: Cariama cristata; assembly: GCF_000690535.1. Lineage (NCBI taxonomy): Eukaryota > Metazoa > Chordata > Aves > Cariamiformes > Cariamidae > Cariama > Cariama cristata. The sequence goes on along the minus strand of NW_009637864.1, from coordinate 47,716 downwards.
GTATTTAAAGCCCCAGATGAGTTAAGCTTGGCACTTTGGAGGTGACAATGACTGTGGGACTGCTGTTGTGTTTGCTTCAGTGGTGAGATGGTCTGGCAGCAGATACAGCTTCACTTTAGCAGAGCTGCATTTGTATCCTGGCTTTACTGTGCTCCCCAGCTGTCATTAGTTTTGTGGCTTGCTTTACCGTTCCCTGACCTCTTCTCTTTAAAGGGTTATAGCAGTTCTTTGGGTCTCCTGGGAGCTCAGAGATACCTACCCATTGCCTGAGATGAACCGCTTTCCTTACGGACAGGACTGACCAAATAATTTTCTGTCACCGAGGAGAAATGACCTCATTTGCTCAACACTCATAAGCCAAGAGGAAACCCAGTTCCAACTGACCAGCTGAGGTACAGAAGGAGGGAAGGGCAGTTGTCTCTCTTTCCATGGCATTATAAGGGATGGGAAACAAGCTATTAGGAGCCAGGTTGAGGTGAATGACTTGATGGGTTTGGTCCCTAGATGCTGCTTCTCACAGGGAGTCTTTAAGGTTCCCAGGCAGCCCTGGTTTGGGGAGACACAGTGGCTACATGATACCTTATAGCATGGCACCAGATGCCATGGAGATAGGCATGGGATCAAAACCCCGCAGGAAAATCTGTCCTGCTGTTGGACAGGTGATGGGTGAGGGCCACCCATCCTCCCGTGCTGACCCAACAGATGTGCTGGGGCTGTTTCTTCCCATCTGCAGTCACCTTGGGGAGGGCATCTGTAGCTTTCCAGCCCTTTAGTGTAGAATTTTGTTCCAGGCGATGCTTTGGGGAGCTGATGGTGCAATGTGAATTTCACAGAGAGGAGAAGATGTGTCTGGGGGCCAAGAACCCATGTTCTTC
>NW_009637864.1:23820-46810 GCF_000690535.1 Cariama cristata | reverse complement strand
TACACAGAGACACCCACACAACAAGGTTAACCCCCATCTGGTTTTGGTAAAGCTCTAGGGGAAGGACTGTTTGTATGAAACTGTGGGTGATTTTGACCTCTGTGGGTGTCGGTTAGTCTGACAGCAGAGAGATGGAGCAAATACTGTTGTGAGGAAGGATCATCAGCAATGTCACTTGGGGAGGGGATCCCTAGCTCTGCCACAACTGGCCTGTGGGGAAGTCCCTTCCTTCTCCTCTATGCTCCTCAGCACTCACCTCACTTCTGAATGGCTTGGGTGATAAACTAATCACCGTGGAAGGCTCCATAGATGTGTAGACTGTGTCTCAGGATGATGTACAGGCTACCAGTTGCCTTAAGGCAAGGTGTCATATGTTTGTATTCATTCTTTCCATGGCTCCTGCACTCAATCTGTAGACCAGATGGGTCAGAGCTGCCTGTGTATTTTTAGGTTCCTGTGAAGACTCCATGAGCTATCCTTCCTCTGGGAACATTCGTTTATGCATGAGAACATGTATGTTTTTGAACAGGGAGAGAACCATTTTCTGCTAGGCGTTGTCTGTCCTATCCTCTTGTAGGTACAGGTTACATCTGTGCGTGCACAAAGTATGTGTGTATACATATGTCATTCCCTCCTCAGCTTCATCTGTATTATCCATACATACGTGTTCATGTGTGCATCTGCGTATATGCCTGTGTGTGATGCAGGTAATTGTATGTGGGTTTATTTATGGAGTAAGCACATGTCTATGCGTGTGTATACACGCCTTTTCCATCTCTTGGACTTGATGTCTCTTCTCGAGGTGTGTAAGTATGTAAGTGTTTGTAGTTGTGTGCCATGTTCAGCTGGAGGACATCCATCCTACCTGTCCATGTACCTTCTTCTCCCCACCTCTCACGAATCTGCTTCTTCCTCTTCCTGGGGAGAGATCCTGTGCTTTAAGATACAGTCTTGAGTTGTATTACCTAGTGTATGAAGTGACTTAGCTTTCCTGACATCTGCGTACTCAAGTACATTCAGAAACATCAAGCCTTGAAGCACAAGGGAGGCCCGATTCATGTTATTTCCAAGGTTTCAGTGAGATCAGCTTGGAAAACCTGGCATTCAAACCTGGGTGCTATGCTAGCTGAAGGAGGGTGATAAATTGGAGGGAACTCAGAGAAGAGCAACAAAAATTATGAAAGGGCTGGACGGACTTATGAGGAGAGATTAAAAGATCTAAATATATAGAGCTTGCCTAAATGATGACATGATAACAGTTTACAAGTATTTGAGGACTGTAAAAACCAAGGAAAGGAAGAGATTGTTTAAGGTGGCAAAAGATGGGCAAAGACAGGGGTACGGGATGAGGCTGAGCAAAGAGGAGAATATCTGGCTGGCTCTGAGGATACATGCAAGATTCCTGGTGTGAGTGCTCAGACCAACTATCAAACAGTCTGGCAGGTTTACGGAGATGCAACTGCTTGCAGCAAGGAAACACATACTAGTGAAAAGGGGTGGAGGGAATAAGCTAGACTTGGCCAGTGGTGGAGGTGGAGTGCTCTGCAAGGCCTCTTCTTCATATGCAGCATTGCCAGGAAAATTGTGAGAGATGTTTGATTGTCTTTCACCTTTTATTAGTTCTCTGTCTCACGGCTGGGGAGAACCTGCAGACACTGTTGTTGAGGGAGCAGAGAGGTGGTACAGGAGGAATGAGTAAACGGAGTCTGATGGAGGTGGAGGACATTATTCCCTCCATCTCTCCATCCTCTTTGGCTGGAGAGGTAGCCTAGGGAGCAATCCTGTAGGAAGTGCCTGTGGGTGAAAAGGGACTTTGCCACAACAATTTTTCTAGGAGAATACAGGCTGAACCTACCAAAGCCAGTGGTTCCCTCTTTCCAGACAAAGATGGTTTGGTATGGGGACAGTGGGGTCAGGAGGATCAGACTTTCCTCCTCTGAATTCCTAGTCACAGATGGTCCAGAATTGGGAAAACAAGGTCAGAAGGATTAACACCCCTCCTTTTTTCCCCCATTGCAGTCACAGACCAGGAAAATTGAGTCAGATCATAATAAAAGGATTAGTGGGGAGAGGCTGCCGTAAACAGTGTGATAGACAGGTCAGGGAAATGGCAGGGAATTCGAGGGGGCTGACCCTGTTACAGATGATCTGCTGAAAGGACTCTGTGTTTATCAACAGGGAAAGGGAATTTGGTCTTAAAAGTCTGGAATAAGGCATCGAGGGGGCTAGCACTCAAGCACAGATGTTGTTCCCAGCAAGGATCTGTACAGGGATGACTGGCTTAAATGACCTCAGACCTCCTTTCAGCTTTAGGGCAGAGGGAGAAAAAAAATCCTTCTTGGAATGAACTCTGTTGTTTGCTCCCTTGTCGATCCATCTCCAATATGATCTAATGAACCAAAATAATGTTGTTTTGGTCAACACCACTGACCCATGACTTCTGGGTCAGCCTGGCTATGGAAAGCCATAGGAATATAAGAAGGACCCTACCGAGCCAGGTCTGAGATCCTTCCAGTCCAGTATCTCCAACAGTGGCTGAAAGAGGGAAGAGCATAAAGACAGGACAACTGAGTAGGAGCACTTCCTCTGAATGCTCTTTTAGCCTCCAGTGATGTGTGGCTGAGGGACCTTGTGCTAGAAGACCTGTTGTACACTTCACAGGTCTCTATGGATTTGTTTCTTCCCTGAATTTGTCCAGCCAGTTTTTGAAGTCTGGTAAAGTTTTGGCTTCCACAAAATCTCATGGTAGGAAGTTGGAAGTTCTTCAGCCTAAACATGCAGTGTGCAACGTAAGACCTCCTGTCGTTCCTCTTGAACTTGTTACTTTCTGATTTAATTTCCTAACCCTCGATTCTTGGGTGGGAAGAGACAGTTAACACCTGTCCCCTCTACCCTTCCTATGCCATCCATGGTTTTATAGACCTGTCTCATTTTATGGTCTCTATTGTCTCTTTTCCAGCAGCCCTTCACCTTTCATCTTTCTGCATTTATCTTTCTGCCTCTTTCTTGGCTACAGCAGTGCAGCTTTGTAGTGACAGAAGGACATAGGTGAGAAGTGACATCGCAGAGACGAGCTGTGTCAGGTCCCACATAGGTGATGGCTTTGGTGCCAGCTGCAGCGGCATGGTGTAGGAGGAGGTGGACAAAATGGGCAAAACCTCTGAAACCAGTTGAGGGTGCCCTTGGCCATCAAGACAGGACTGGGCAGGATCCTAGGATGCTCAAAAAATAGTAAGGGGAATTTTGAAGTGGACCTTGGGATGTGGGGATAGTGTCTTTGAGTGTGGGCGGTGGTGATCAGCACAGACTGGAGTTGGGACTGGTCAATAGAGAGTGAGTTGGGGAATTGAAAGGCCAGAGGTGATGGAGATCTGACTGGGGCTCTGACTGAAGGATATTTGGATAAGCAGATTGATGGTTGGACAGTCTGTAGATACAAGAGTCTTGGGAAAGTATGGCTTGGATATTCTGCTGGTGGGATGGGCAGTGGAGGAGAGCCGGGGGAGAAGGTGAGAGGACATGGACTGCCTATGAGGAGGCTCTCAGATCTAAGTATAGCACGCAGACATCTTGACCCACTTAAAAAAGCTACCTAAGAGTCAGATCTCAGGTCAGGACTGGACTCTTCTATGGCAGATTGAGAGAATTAGTGACATAACCCTTGCTGAAATTAAGATTTTCTCATATTTCCTGGCTAGCTGAGACCCTCAGCCAGGTGATGGAGAAAAGGTGAATGAAAATGAAACATCAGCCATCTTGTGAGTGGTCTTCAAACAGAATAGGTTCAGAGGGAAGAAACAGGCTCATGCCAGGAAGAAAAAGGCCCTGGTGGGGTGCAACAACCTTGTGGTACTGGAGGGTACAGGGAAAGAAGAAGGTGCCCTCAGTAGCCCTTATGACATTTCCTACAGAGGAAAACTGTTCTGAGAAACCTTTGAATTAAGGGCTGTAGGGGACTGAGGTGAGCGGTGGAAAGTCTGCTTAGATGTCGTCAGATGTGACCTGGGCCAGGACAGGCAGCAGGGAGGGCGAGGGACAGCACTGTCAGCAAGGGGAGAAGATGAGGGGAGAGGTTTGGTGTGAAGGAAGGGGCAAGGGATGAAGGCAGAAAGGGCTGAACGGCATCAGAAGGAGAGACGGTGATAGCCAGATCTCTGTAGCAGCCATTTATGGCTTGAGATTTCAGTCTCTGCTCCCCACTGGGTACCTCTCACGGGGCAAGGAGCTCTTCTCCAGTCCCAACAGCCTGTTCTCAGCCTGGGATACCACTGGACTGTGCAGCTGCCGCGCTCTTCCTCACAGACCGAGGAAGGTGGTGGGACACGCTGTATCACACCATATGTGTGCAAAGCTTTTCTGCCAGTAGTCAAGCATGGAGATGGTGAGCGAGAAGGTATTTTTTTTCTGCCTCCCCTCTCACTTTCTGTCCTTTCCTTTCTTCTGTCTCCTCCCCCATGCTGGTTGTAACCTTTCTTCCCTTCCCTGTCTGCTCATCTAACACCGGCTGCATCCCGTGTCTCTGTTTGTTTTCCTTTAATCCATGCAATGGATCAGTGACAGACCCCCACCGTAATTTTTTAAATCAAAGCCCTTTATCTTGAATTGAGCAAGGTCAAGGGAAGCTTCTTAAGGCATCAGTTGTATTTTCTCTCTCTGCCTTGGAGCAACTTAAAGGATGGCTCAACAGGATTAGTTGAAAGCGCAAGATTGGACAAATGGATTTGGCAGGGACTGGCTGGTGGGCCTGGGGGAGTGGGAGTTTGCTGTGCTGGAAAGTGGGAGAGCTGGGCTTTGCTCAGGGCCTCCATCGTCATTGCCTGCTGCCCGCTGCACCTCTGGGCACATGAAGGCAGCTGGGCTGATGCTGAGCACAGCCCCGATGCTGCCCTGGGAGAGAGCATCCTCAGCCTGCAGCACTGCTCTTCGCAAGGCTACTTAGTGCTGGCCGGGTGCTTTAGGGCCGAGGCACAGGGAATATCGCTTTGGGCTTCAGGGATCACTGCCCTCAGCGCAAACCTTTCTGCAAAGCCTAGAGGGATGCGCTGATCCCAACCGAGCTATGTACAGCTGGAATTGTGTGGGCCAAGCCTCAGGAACAAGGCAGGATGTCATTCCCTGTGGTCGCAGGTCCCCGTAGCAAGCTTTCCGCTCCCTCCCCAGCCTGCTGGGTGCTGCTGGAGGTGTGAATTAGCAGTCCAGAGGTACTGTGATTAGATTCTGCTTCCTTTGCTTGGCTTCTTCTGCTTCCCTCCTCCCTTGCTTTGTCTTATGCTTTTGCAAGTGCATATTTTAGAAGACAATGTCAGGCCTGTGGGATGACAGAAGGGCAGCAGTCCATACGTGACCTCTCCTCGCATAATGTGCAGCCCCGACCAGTTGGTGGCCTTTGGTCCCCCAGTGCCTCGCTGCTGGTGGCAGCACCAGTTCTCCCCTCCTCTCACCGGAGGGGCAGGGGGGTGGGTCAGGGGTCTCCTTCCTGGGGAGCAGTTGGCTCTGCCTGGAGTGGGAGAGAGAGGGTCTGCACCAAGCTCCCCCTTCTCTTGTGATGACCAAGCTGATTTGGGTGGCCACCTGTGCACCCAGCCTGTCCCAAAAGGGACATGTCCCACAGTGCATGTGTGCTGAGCAGAGACCCCAGCCCATTTGTTCTCTAATCCCGCAGAGATCTGCTTCCCTTCTTCACCTGAATCCCCTCTGTCCTGTGCCATGTTCTCAGACTACTGGGGTTCAGTGGTCAGAAAGGAGACCCGTGAGGAGCATCTTCCCCAGTTGCAGCCAGCGGCTACAACCTCTTCCCCATCAGGCAGACACCCCTTCCTTACACGTGGTGTTCAGGGGCATATGCCCATTGTGTTATCCTATGTGCACACATATGGTAGCGTGAATCGAGTGTTCAAGGGAATAGAGATTCACACAACCCAAGCCTCCCAGAAAGGTGGGATGGCTGGATTAGCCAGGGACATGACCGCTCCTCCCCAACGCGAGGATTTCCCTCACAGGACTTGCCACACCATCATCTTCTCGTTAGCAGCCCTTCTTCTCCCAAGTAGATGAAGGGTCTCTCTGGGATCCCGTTTCTTCTCCACTGTCCCCCTGCACCAGCCTGGCCATACGTCCCAAGGCTCCTCTTTGATCTGGGACATCCCAGACCCTCAGCGTGTGCTACCCATGGGGGAAGCTCACGCCGTTTCTGCACAGAAGAGGATTTTCATGCATGGTGGGGGAGAGGCAGCCTGGCCTGTTTATTCTTAATGCTCCGTATTATCTCCATTAATAATGCCACCTCTGCCTCACATGCTAATTAAAGGTCAAGATTGTTAATGTAATAGGGAATTTGGGCAGAGACCACACAAGACTGGCTGGATTAAGTTAACCTTATGGACTGTTAATGGATCTCCTGGAGGGGCATTTCTGCCTAATGAGAATCCAGCTTGAATGGTAATCAGGGGCTCACTCTCCATGTGCCCAGCGGAGCTGGGAAAGCTGGCGAGGCTGCAGGGCAGGATGCGGGAAAGACATTGGCGGGGGCTGCTCATGAAGCCGAGGAGGGCAAAGAAGGGTGCAGGGCTGGAGGGAAAGACCTGGAGGCGAGGGAAGAATTGGGGTGAATGGAGTAGTGATGCTGGAGGTGCTACACAGGGGAGAGCCCCAAACAGGCACTGAGAAGGGTGCAGGGCTGGAGGGAAAGACCTCGAGGCGAGGGAAGAATTGGGGTGAGTGGAGTAGTGATGCTGGAGGTGCTACACGGGGGAGAGCCCCAAACGAAAGACCTGGAGGCGAGGGAAGAATTGGGGTGAATGGAGTAGTGATGCTGGAGGTGCTACACAGGGGAGAGCCCCAAACAGGCACTGAGGCTGGCCCCATGCTTTTTGTGGTGGGTGTTTAAATATTAACACGAAAGGCTGCTTTTCCCAGTTGTGATTGCCAGCAGTGAAAAGGTCACCCAAATTGCGTTAACTGTGAGCAAAACTCCTCTCTAGGGAAAAAACTGGGAAGATCCTGGCCTGACTCCCAGAGACCTGCACCATGATCGTGGATCAGAGAGCCAGACTTTCCCAGCCTGACATCTTGTATGGTGTGGGGAAAACGTTGGGAAAGGGATCTGGCACTGAACACTCTTAAATGTAAAGAGTATACTGCCTTGCTGGTGAGGAACAAGGTGAAAGGCTGGCTGTCTGTTCAGAAGAAACCTGGTGACAAATTAAAGGGGACAAAACTGAGCTTAGAGGCCAGTCTTGCAGTGTATGGGGTTGGGTGAAGTTTGGAGATATCACCGATTCAAGATTGCCATTGAGACAAAACAGATGAAGCTTAAGTGTTAGGCTGCATTTTCAAGGCAAAACTCTATGATCCTGGGCCTGGATGAAACTGGGTCTTACTGGGAGCCCATGAAGCCTTCCAGGGAAGGTGTACATATTTTCCCATCTGGTTCCTGTGTGCCAATTTTGTCCTCCAGAGGGAATAGGTGCGGAGTGGGATGTAGGGCAAAAGCAAAGCCTGAAATGGAGGCCAGTGGTTTGTATTTCAATTTGGGGAGCTGAGTAATTTAGATCAGCCCCAGAATAAACATGTAGCACTCAGGTTAGGGTGTTTGGAAGGAAGGTAGTGATCTACAGAATTAGTTAAAGGAATAAAGAAATGTCATTGGGGTTTTCTACTTGATCAAGTCCCGCTGCCCCAGGAGGTGCTCCAAGTGGGTAGGCTCCGTGCTTTGGATCCTAGCCTGGAGGTTACTCAGTACCTGTGGATCTGGCCGAAGGTTTAGCCTTCCGATGCGGGAGCAGTGACAGAGCAGTTAAGATGTGTTGCTTTGGCTCGAGAAGCAAGAGTTTGAGTTGTGCTGACCGCAATTTGTGCAAAAGGTTTCTTATACCAAACCCAGCTGTGGGTGATTCTGGCTGGGGAATTGAAAGTCAAACAGGTCAAGCTGTAGCTGCAGGACCCTCTCTATATTCCCGGCTATCGGGACTGCTGTCTCCTAACTTTATTACCTGGAGCTGCCTTACCTGAGCTGTATCAGCTTTAGATGGCCCACGGCTTGGATGTGAGCCATGAGTCTGGTTTGTCGTGCTCAGGGTTTGGGGCTGGAGGTTTGTGGGTTTGGGTGAAAGTTAGTTTGTGGATTTGGATGAGTTTGTGGGTTTGTGATGCAGTTCCTGGGGGTTGGAAATGGGTCACAAGGACGTGGAAAGGGAATAGGTCCAGTTCACATTGCCCAGCGAGGTTTTTCTTCACTTTCTGGCTCTTGATATGGGAAGATACCAGGGAACTGCAAGCAAAGGAGTTCCCTTGCTGTGTGTTGGTGTGTGGGAGTTGGTTCCCAGGGCAGAGTACGCTGCTGCCAGTGAACGAGGGGAACTGAGGGAAGGCGAGAAAGGAAAAGCGGAGACCAGGAGGAGAGGCAGTGCAGGAGCCAGACAGACTGTTCCACCCAGAGAAAGACCCCATCCCTGCAAACCTGTACACACTTAGACGTGAACACAGCATTTGCACACTTACCACTTTTGTGCTGTACTCACAGCGTTGCTTTCACAAGGATGCTCAATCTGCAGGTGTGCAGTGACACACTGGTGTTGCACAGAGGCGTAAATGCTGACACACACACAAGACAACCCACAGAGGACACATCGCTCGCTACGACACCTCACAAACATGCCGATGTTTTCAGAAAAGAACAGATTTGCACGTATACGCACTGTTCACCCTATAGTCCAGTACCTGGATACACACAAGTACACATACACTTTCCATACGTCGATACCTGGAGTCCACTGCCCACAGTAGGCACATGCACAGCACCAACACACAGATGCTCACCAGAGGCCACACATTCCTGCACACCCATGTACACACATGACACCACGTTGTCCATGTTGCCTCTTTGCATCATTATCCCGTGCAGATGAACTCACTCATGGCAACACACGTGGTTTTGTGTCTTCCAGGTGTCCTTGCTTGTCAGGACAAAACTGGCATGTGAAGGGGTGGCAAAACACATCCCTTTGAGGTTAACAAGATGAACACCACACCAACGTACATATGCAAACACACTTACGCGTTCCCCTTGGCTCCTCTTTGCCTTGCTTTTGCTCTCCCTTCTCCTTTGTTTAGCCAGTCATGGTGCTTCTTCCACACCCCTGAAGCACAGGAGCAGATGGTTTGGAGCTCAGTTTAGCTTGATGGTTCCTTTAGAATCATAGAATCATTATGGTTGGAAGAGACCTCAAAGATCATCAAGTCCAACCATATACCCAATGCCACCATGCCCACTAAACCATGTCTCGAAGCGCCACATCTAAACGTTTTTTGAACACCTTCAGGGATGGTGACTCCACCACCTCCCTGGGGAGCCCATTCCCATGCTTAACGACTCTAACAGTGAAGAAATTCTTCCTGATATTCAGCCTGAACCTCCCCTGGCGCAACTTGAGACCGTTTCCTCTTGTCCCAGCGCTAGTTACTGGGGAGAAGAGACCAACTCCCACCTCGCTACAACCTCCTTTCAGGCAGTTGTAGAGGGTGATCAGTGCTCCGCTCAGCCTCCTCTTCTCCAGACTAAACCCCGCCAGCTCCCTCAGCCGCTCCTCGTAAGACTTTTTCTCCAGGCCCTTCACCAGCTTTGTGTTCTTGTTGCTCCTTTTCCACTAGTGGCTCTCCTCAGCTGCTCAGCTCAGTGCTAAGTATCTCAGAGATGAAGATCCTCCTTGCCTATCCACACACGACACCTCTGTGTTACCTCTCAGCACCTATTAGAAATCCCGTGTCCAAAAGCCTCTTTCAATTACTGTCATGACCGTACTTTAACCCAAGTACCACTTCAGGCCATGGTGGCTTAGCAGCATGTGAGCTTTGACCAAACGCAACAACTCCATCTCCTCTCCCCTCTGTACACGTGCCTTGCTGAGACCCAAAAACCTCTCTCCCTTGTCCCCTTTCAGCCTGCATTTTTAATCTGCGGTAGTACATGACGGATGTTCGTGGGAAGAGGCGTGCAGGTACAATTGAGCATAGCGCTGAGGAACCGACGTTTGTAGCAAGCTGAAATTGCTTGGGTGCACGGGCCAAGTTTAGCTGAAAGAGAGGAAATTTTTACTCCTTCGAAGCAATTCTGAAAAGGGAGTGGTAGCGGAGGCGGCGGAGGTTTGGAGGGGTTGAGGTGGTGGTGGGGGCTTCCCCATATGTTTCTTCTGGCTCCTCCGGTGCTGCTGCACGAACGCGCGTGTGGTGCGTGGGTGGGAGGGGTCCGGGGGAAGGTGTGAAGTCGGTGGCTTTGGGGAGCGGAGAGTTTGCGTGCCTGAGTAACGGTGGGGAAGGTGTGCTTGTGTGCACTGGGAAGGGGGCTGGGGGGGTGTTTGGTGAAGAGCTGTGGACGCAGGGTACCGGGGCACGCGATGCGTGGGAGGGCAGGGAGCTCCTGGAAGGGGCTATTGCAGTGTGCGCTCCACTGACTTACGCTGAGCTGTGTCTGTACGTGCTCAAAGCCCGTGGCCGTCCAACAGCACAGGAGAGGAGCCGGCGGGACTCCCTCCATTTTCCCTCCGTGGAGCTGGGGCTAGACCCGACTGCAACTCCTGCGTCACCAGTGTCCAAGCCACCCCTACGTCAGCCCCTTCGTGTCTGTGGGCTCTTCCTTTTGTACCTGTGCCAGTACCCACCACTCCAGTGACCCCAGTACAGCCATGACCACTGTACCACATGCTGGCAGTTGCACCCACACCCGGCTGCTCTTCCCCCCTCGAAACCCCACGCTTTCTCGTGCCTCTCCTGTTTCCCGGGGGCACACAGGTACTCGGGCTTGCCCTGATGCCGAACCCTGATGGCTGTCCATCATCGCTAGCAATATCACGCTGTGACACTGCTGAGCTTGTTAAACAAGCCTGGCAGAGTGCTCGTCGTGCCATCCCGATCTCCCCTCCTTCCTTCACCCCTTCTTACCCACCTCGCATATCTCCTTGTCTCTCCTGGGACCTGGGGGAAGCTGGCACCTTCCTGACCAATTTTCTGCTTCCCGTAAGGGTTTATGTACTTCTTCACCATGCTTAGGTTTTGCAATCACGTCCCCTGATGCCAATATTGGCCAATTTCAGAGCACTCAGGGCTGGTGGGACCTTGCGCTCTTCTTTGCAGGCAAATTATGCATATCTAACACCAGAAGAAAAGGAGGAAAGGAGAAGGGATAACTGTGGATGCTTTTACAGGCTCCAGAGACTTTTCCCCCAGGAGCTGCAACACGTGTCGGTGAACAGATACATGGGCTTGGCAGGGAGATGGTAGAATGGGCAGAACTAGAAAAAGTGCAAAAAAAGGGAAGATCTCAGAGACGGAGGCAGTTTAAGTAGGGTTGGTGTGGCAGTGAGGGTTGTGTGTGTGTCCACTTCCACCCGTGCAGGTGCACCGAATAATACAGCTATCTCCAAAGTGAGTTCCAGCTTCATCACTTTCAAGAATGTAATTTTTTTTGGGGGGGGGGGGGATGAGCGATGCTGGCTGTCTGCATTTCATGTTTAGTTTGTGTTTGTCTGCTTGTGTTGGATGTTGATGAGTATTTGTGTTTTCCATGTGACAGAATATGGCTGGTGTTTGGTGATGCTGGGGCTAGCGTTTAGGATCCAGAAGGATGGTGTGCCACTGTGTGGGCTGAGTTAGGTAGGTAACAGTATCTGATGCGATCAGTTTGTACGCTGCAGGCAATTCGTAAGCATAGTATATTTGTGTGTGATACGCAGCCAATGGTGCTTGCTTGACTTATGTTCCTAAGCGTGTCAGGATGTTTTATGTGCTTTTGTTTTCTTATAGATGTATGCATTGTACTACGCTGGCTTGCTGTTTGCACTGCTGTAGATGTTTGCGTGTGCATGTGTGTGCATGGCACTTTTTCTGGTCTTTGATATGGAGGTGGGCTTATTAAATTATGTGCATTTGTGCAGTTACAGTTACATGTCAGTGGTCAACCGTTTGTGTGTGGTAGATACGTTCAGATATTCAGCACGTATTTGTGCAGCGGTCAGTATTCACTGGGCTGTATACGAATGTTTTTGCTGTGTACTCGTGTGAGTGGTGGAACAGGCTGGGTGGAGTTGATGTGGTTGTGTGATGGTTGCCTGAAATATCACGTATGCGTGTTAATACAGCTGTACAACCTTGTAGGTGAAGGGTGTCGGTGAAGAAGAGAAGCACCTCACCCTTTGGAGGGACTCTGAATTTTTAGGGGATGTATGCGGGGTGGTGCATGGGGGTATGAGAAGGCGGGGGGGGGGGGGGTTGTGTGTATGTGTGTGTACAGCATGTCTGTATGAGTGTGAACAGATACTTGCAGGGGGGTGTGCACGGGTGATGTGAGCAGAGCTGGGAGGTGTGTGTGTAGGCACACTTCACCTTCTCCTGGCATGGCTCCATCAGCACCATTGCACTGGGCCAGGTGCTGTCTCCTTTCAGTGTGCGATGGGACAGTTAGGCTCTTAGGATACAGGCCATCCTCTTTCCACCCTTTAAATCTCCTTCCATCTGTCTGTCTGTCTGCTCTGCCACCCGTGTCCAGTTGTCTGTTCCCATAATCACCGATACACCCTGACTCGCTCACACCCCACACTGCCTGTGGACTCAGCAGCTGTGCATCTCTCCATCCCTCCCCCCCCACACACATTCACACACACACACACGCACACACACACATACACACCCCCTGGATCTTCATCTGTGGTATATTCAGTTGCCATTGGAAACCTAAGAAAGAAGTGAATCTACCCTCCAAGTCTTAAGCTGGTGTTTTTTTTTTTCCTTTTTTTTTTTTTTTCCGCTCTCCCTCCCCTTTCCTCCTCTCCTCACAGGAGGCGAAGTCGTTCGCAATGAATCCATGGCAGCTTCGATCGAGCGGTGAGCTGGAGCACCTACTCACAGGCCACTCCTTGATGTGACAGAAGAGAGGCCTTTCCCATCACTCGCCGAGGAGAGCAGAGCCCTGGATTTACCTCCCGCACACCCCGGGCATCCCCAGCACAGGCACCGCGAGGTAAGCCAACCTCAGCACCTATCTCTGCGAGCTTCTCTCCATCCCTCCCTCCCTCTCCTTGCTTGTTCCCCAGAGGTGCGAGGGAGGGGAAAGGCAGGGGGTTGTGCTATGCTGTGAGCAAAATCTAGACTTTCATCAGGCCTCCCCCTTCCCCGTAATGGAGAGCTGCTCCCTCCCCTCTGACCCCTTTTCCTTGCAGCTCTGCACAGAGGGGTGGTTCGCAGAGCAGCAGGGATAACTTCTACGGGTCCCCTGCACCCAGTCCTGAGTGCGTTCCTCTCCTTTCCCATCCCTCCCTTGGCACCCACCTGTCTGCTCTTCTCCCTACAACATTTTCCTCTCCCTCCCCTGTTTCTCGGGAGAAAGGACCGCTGGGCTGACGCTGCTGCAGGGGAACAGCAGGCTGGTTTGGCCAGCAGCACGGTTGGGCTCCATGGCCCTGGCCTGGGTCCCCTCGGGGATGCAGCTTGCAGCAGAGCAGGAGTGGGCATCACTCTACCGGGAATGGGGCATGCAGGGAGGGTTCCCCCTCCCTCCTCATCTCATGGATATTTTGGGTATCTGGATTCCCCATGGAAGGCACTGGCCTCCATTTCCTAGCCAGGTATCTCCTCTGAATACCCAGCCCAGCCTGGCACAGCTTTTGGGGTGATGGGTATGTTCTTTGTCACTGCTTATCTGCTGTCCCCTGGTGCTCCTGCCCAGCTGGAAGGGATGTTTTCCTGCTGGAGACAGTGTGTTTCATAAGCTGGGAACGCCGTGTGCCCTGCACAGGCAGTGAAGGGGCCCTGTGCTGAGCTTGACCCATTTTTGGGGCGCAAAGCTCTTGGGAGCACCTGAAAGGGCCTCACGCTGCCTGGGGCTGCCCTTGGTGCCCCTTTCTCCAGCTCCCCTGCAGGGAAGGCAGGAAAATCAGCCGCACTATTTCCATGCCGTATCTCTGTGCTGCTGGAGCTGCTGCGGCGTGGGGATGGGAGGAGAGCGGGGAGCAGCTGTTTCTCCCATCACTTGGGCAGACCCAGACGCGGTGCCGGCCCTCGAGGAGCACGGACGTGCCTGGAGGTGCCTTTCTCCAGAATAAGACCATAAAGCAATGAGCTGCTGGCAAGTCAGCAGGCAGAGGGCATCCTCAGAGGAAGAGATTTTAGAGGAGAGGTTTGGGTGGGGGGTCACACCTGCCAGCTGTAGTTTCAGGCTCTACACAGACTCTTGAGACAGGTTTTGGGGCTGCTGCGTTTCTCCGAGGGGAAAGGGCTGGCAGGGTCTGTGCTGCCGTGCAGCCCTGGCAGTGGTGCTGGTGCCATGTTCCCCAACGGAGGTGACGGGTTGCTCCCCCCCTGCCCAGGTCCCACCTGGTGATGCCAGCAAGGAGGGTGCATCTTCCAGTGCATCTCCCTGCTGCCACCGTGGGACCCTGCTGTCATCCCTTCCCGGCTGCAGTTCCTCGATGCTCTCTCTCCAACTACCCTGACACCTACTCTTCCAGCCGAACTGCTGCCTTCAACTTCTGTCTGGTGGTGCCAGCCGTTTTTCTTCTCTTTTGGGGTACCCTTGAGCCCTACTTTTCCCTCTTTCAACAGTACCCCTTCCCCACTCCCTCTCCAGCACTTCCCACCCCTTGTGACCCCTCGGTGCACGCTGTGCTGGGCAGGAGCAGCTTTGGGCAGCCTCGGGAAGGGCTGATGTTCTCCGACAGGATCGTTTCTGGATGCTGCTGCTGGCTGACAATACTGTGAAGTGATCTTTTCCCCTGTGGTTCACACCCTTCAGTGTACGCACGTGTGTGTGTGTCGCGGATGACGGAGTGACTGTAGCGTTGTCGATGTGTCACTCTTCCTCTTGGCTGGGGCCCAGCAGGGAGCATGACCATGGAGTTGCACTTGGTTTCATTATTGGGGAGTTTGCAGAAAGCAAGCTCTTCCCAGATGGAGCCTCAGAAGCCATTTGGCATCGGTTAAATTCCTCAGCCCTCTCAGGACATGGCTTTGGCACTGGTTCAGGGTGGACAAGTCAATAAATCCAGCTCTAGGGAGCTTGGTACTGGGTCAAAACTGCTGCGGCTACGTGGTAGAAAATGCTGATCCAGTATGAACACAGTCTGCTGCTTCAGATTTGTTTGGAAAACAATGTTGGCTTAACTCTGTACTGGCAAGGTTTATGTTGCGTTGAGTATTATCTGTCTGCACAACTCCAGCTTGATGCTGGCTCGAGTGTTGTTTGTCCTTCCACATCTGGCAAGCACACCGGATCACGCGTGCTCTGGCTAATTTGACAGATACAATTGCACGCCGCAGCCGGCCTGGTTCAGTCCCTCCTGTCAGAGAAGCCAATTTGAAAGAAGGGCTTCTTACAGTCTTAGCAGGGAGCAAGCCATGTCCCACAGCAGGCGGCTGCCCTTCCCTTTCAGGAATTACCACAGCCCTGGTCGCCCAGGTGCCTTGAGAAGTGATGCACAGCGAGGCAAAGCCCCAGCTCTCTGTAGCTGCATCTCTCCTAGCACCACTCCACGTCCAGGGAGATGCCAGAGGGACAAGTACGTTCTCTGTCTGGTGGCCACATCTCTGCCTGGCTCTCCCTGAGGGCTTATGAGCGGTGTCTTGCCTGCTGCCGTGGAGAGCATGTGAGTGGGGACAAGAGGATGACACCAGCTGGGAGGAAGGCAGGCATTGCACTGGAGAGGAAAGGAAGGGGAGCGTTGTCTCAGCAGAAGGTTGTTGCTCTCCAGCCCTGACCACCCCACAGCCCCACGATCAGTGCACGGGGCCCAGGACAAGCGTTACCACTCCTCATAGGATCACATTGGCAGAAAATGGGGTTGCACCATGGGCAGGAGCCAAGACAGCCCCATCGGAGGCAGATGCTGACTTGGGACAGAGTATGAGTGCAAACACTTATTATTATGATACAAGGACTTTTCCTAGATCTGTCACTCAGGTGCTTGTGTTGCTAAGGGATGTAGTTTTGTCTGCGGTGCGGGGAAAAGGGCAGCAAGGTGGTGAGGGGTGGTTCACTTCATGCTTGTATGTGGATATGTGCAAGTCTCTGGTGGTAAGGAGGAGCAGTTGCTGACCAGGTTTTGCAGCCTGAAGCCAGCCAGAAGCAAGATGAGCTTTTGGTGGTTGAAGCCAAGAGATGACACTGCCTACAAAACCTTTTTGTGAAAGACTCCTGAATCCTAATCCCAGCGAGGTCTCTCACTGGTCACCTCGCTGTGCCTCAGTTTCCCCTACTTTTAAATGGGGCAGGCTGTAGCCACAAACACCAGGGGAGAGGAGGTGGATGGGGAGGAGGGATGTGAAGGCATGCTTACCATTTGCACGGTGCTGCAGGCTGCACAGGGGGATGCTGTGGGGAAACAGAAGTGCAGCCTGCGGAGTCTGCCGGCACGGCTGCGTGCTGACGTTCACAAGGGGCTGGATGCTGGAGGAGAATCTGTAATGACCAGGGTGCTGCATGCCAGGGCTGAGGCAGTGATTCATTCAAGCCTCTGTTTGTTCGGAAAGAGAAAGGGAGTTTGTGGCTTGTTACTTGGGAAACAGAGTGGGGATTCAGCGACGGAGGGCAGGCTTCTTGGCTGGGCCTCCCTGAGCAGCCATGCCACGTGTGTGTGTCAGGGGAGCAAAAGGGACCCTGGTACAGGCCATGACTGGCAGTCGGCCATCCCTGGCCTCCATCCCTTCACCTCCCCCTTGCACCCTCTGCACGACCACTGCTGAGCGGCTGAGGACAGCCCTAAGATGCACACGCATGACAGACCCGTGTGCGTGGGAGGTGAGGGAGAGGAGTAAAAGCCTTGCTAGAAGAACAGTTGGATGGGCTTTGTGTTACCTCCCTGCCCAGCTTAGCCCGCACATGGTAGCACAGCATCTATGCGGGTGTCCATGCTGCTTCATCCCAGCCCAAGGAGGCACCTTCAGAAGGGTTGTGCCTGGTGTGTGGGGACAGGTCACAGGCTGGGGAGTCATGTTGGGCTAACTCGGGCGATGAAGAAGACCTCTTCCTCCCCTGAGCTCCTCCCCTGTCTTATCCCGGCTATGCTTCTTCAGGTGTGAGCCCTGCCTCGTTTCTTGGAGGTGGGACCTGTAGGCAGTGGAAGGAGATGTCATGGAGGGAAAGGGGATTGCAAGGCACATCATAGGGGTATGGAGGGGATGGAGACATTAAGAAAGAGGGAAGACCTGAGGGAAAAATGGGCAGAAGCAACAAAGGAAGAGAGGGGTGGAGAGGGAGGCAGGAAGAGAGCAGCGTGTCCCTGCAGTGACAATGTGGTGTGGAAGTCTCTTATATAGATATTGCAGGTTAGAGTTCAACCTGACCATAGGGCACAGATGTGGTCTGAAAAGCTATGCCAGGAGGACCAGCTCTGCACAGGGGACTGCTCATCTTCCATCCATCTTCTTAACCCAGGGAATAACCAGCCTGAGATTCCCTTCTCCTCTGGACCGTCTTTTCCAGTGCATGTTTCTCTGCTCCCAGTATGGAGGAGGGAGCATGGCTGAGAAATTCTTCTGCATGTCCTCCGTCCTCCTGGCCCTGGCCCTGTGGAGCCAGAGGAGGGGTGTGTCCTGCCCAGCACTGCTGGGAATTGCCTTGCTCTGTACTGGAGGGATGTTGGTCAAGACTTCAGACCTGCCTTTAGCCTAGTCCCCAGAAATACTTATGGCCCCATTACCTCACACAGGCAACATCTGCAGGGAATGACTTCAACATGCTACATGAGGCAGAATTTTCTCTACAATTGCCCCATCAACATGTCCCGTAAGAACTGAATAGCAGCAATTATATAAAAAGGATTTATGGAAGTTTCTCTTCCTCTTTTATGAAATATGCTCGAGTAGGTATGCGTCAGGTAAGGTAGGTACGCTGGGTCTGTCATAGGGTAGGTAGATTTCATCCAGATGTTCTGAGTGTCACTTTTGATGGGAGTGTGGCATTTTCCAGAAACTGGAATGCCGGTGTTGGGTTGCAGACAGGCTTGTGGGTGAATGTGTACCCACAGCCGGTCATGTGTTCACTGTTACTCAAACCTGTGGGTGCTTCTTGCCCATCTTGAGCTTCCTCCCTGTCCTCTGTGGTAGGACCAATGGGCCCTGTGGCTTGAAGTCATCGGCATATCAGGGCCATCACGCTGTGCCCTGATCTGAACTCCCATGCCTTTTCAAGCCAGCCAGCATGGTGGGAGCTATCGAGAACCAGCCCGGCACAAAGAGAGAAACACTCACATAATGGGGCTACTTATTTGAGTTCCCCAGCGTTTCCCACTGCGTTTCATGTCTTGGGGCTGATTCAGTTGAAAGGCAATCAATGGAGCTAACAGCCCAGCATTGTTCTGCTCACCTTCTGATTTACTTCTTTTCATCCTCGCTGGGTTTCATCTCCTCCCAGGTTCATGCATTCCCCAGCACTGAGGTCACTTGCTTTTCATTGCACCTTAGGCTGTATATAATCAGGCTAGCTCCTTTCCTGCCCTGAATCTTCTGAGGTCAAGATGGAAAACACTATTCAGCAAGAGACCCAAACAAATGAGGAAAACTAGCCTGGTTGGTCAGAACAGGGTGGAAGTTATCCAAGAAAGCTCACACTGATCAATTCCAGTCACCTCCTGTGTTTAAAGTGACTCAGTATCTCCATTTTTAGGATGTTGCTGGGGAGCTGAATTCTCTTATGATTTACATCAGCCATCCCTACCAACGGTGTTTGTGAGATTCTTTTCCCATATCTGCTTAGATGAGGAACTGTTGGAAACCATGCTGGTCGAATAATGGGTGCTGGGATGAAGCTCATCATAACAAAAAACCAACCCACTGAAAAAAAACACAAAACCTCCCCCCCTTTCCCTGAACAATAAGTTATCAAGTCCAGATGGTTAAATCCGAGAGTTTGGAAGGAGCTTAAGTGATTGAGCTGCTAACAAAAATATGCAATCTCTCGTTAAAAAAAAGCTACTGATTCAGGGAATTGGAGAAGACCAAATGTTGTACCTATATTTAAAAAAAGGCTCCGTGATGATCCGGGGAATTAAAGATCAGTAAGCTTTGCATCTGTATCTGGTAGACTGGTGGGAATGATAATTAAAAAGCAATGCTTGAAGACATCTGGAAGATTGTGGACTGATAGGGCCTAACCAGCACGGGTTCGGCAGAAGAAAACTGCATCCTGCTAATCTCGTACAACTCTTTGAATGTGTCAATAAAGCAGTGGATAAAGAAGAACCAATTGATATAATGTATTTAGACTTCCAAAAGGCTTTTGAAAGATCCTGCACAAGAGCTACTAAAGAAGCTAAGTAGTCCGTGACAGACAAAATATTGACACAGATCAAAAACTGAGTAGGAGACTGAAAGAACGAGGGGATTAAACAGTCAAGTTTCACCCTGGCAAAAGGTTAACGTGGCCTCCAGGTTCTCTTCTAAATCCCATGTGATTTACTGTATTGTTTAATGACTTGGAAAGGTGGGAGGAGAGATATGCTGTATGAAAATTTGCAGATGAGACAAAGTTGTTAAGTCAGCTGTGGCCAGAAAGGGCTGTGAGAAATGCTGGGAAAAGAGGACTAAGTTAAATGAATGCGCTGCGCACAGGCAAACGAAACTCAGCGTCGATACACTCAAAGTAATGTATATTCCAGGGTAGACTCACAACTCTTTAGATACCCGCAAAGGTCCTGAATGAAGGGTATCAGCCAAATGAAAGTGTAGGCAGATGTCAGGGAGCTCTTTGCAGAGCTCTGCCCCGTGTTGTGCTGCCTTCGAGCAGGCAAAGCAGCCGTTTGGCTGCGGAGGCAGTGGGTAGGGAGTACTCTGGAAGAGCTGCGAGGCTCTCGGTACACCCGCGGTGTCGCTTCGTTTGGAATTGCACGCCAAACTGGGGTCAGCCTGTTTCCGAAGGGATGCTGGAGAATTGAAAGGTCTCTGAGGTGAGATAGAAAGCCTGCGGACACCCCCAAGTGAGGAGATGGAGGAGACAGGGGTTGCTGGTGTCAGACAGGAGCCTGGGAGTGGATGTAGGAAGGAAATAAAATTATGAGACTTACGAGTATATCTGTCTTTCCTTTCCTCATCACACAGGACTGAGGGAATGCACAGTGAAATTAAAATGCATGGGATCCAGGTTCACAAGGTTGGACTGTGGAACTCTAAGTCATGAGCTTTTGTCAAGACCAAGAATTTAGAAAGGTTCATAGCAGGCTTGTGTATTTTTGTGGAGAACAAGAACACACAAATGAGCTTTAACTAAGGACGAGACCAATTTTGGAGCCTGAACTTTCAGGTTCAGTCTTCAGAGCCTATATTAACCTGCAACTCATAGCAGCAAATAAGAAAATGAAGATAGGAGCACATTGTCCCTCATCTGTTTGCTTTGAGGTTTTTCTACCTTTCTCTTCCCCAAAAAAATCTGGTGATGTCTTTCATGAGAGTCAGCATGGACATGTCTCTGATCTGGAATGGTTGTTCCCCAGTGTGTACCTTGCCTTAATAACACCTGCTGGGACATAAGCAGTGAAATTCTGTTCATGTCCCAGCTCTTCCTACTATCGCATGTATTCAGGAGCATCCTCAAGCTCAGGGAAGAATGAGGTCAGATTCTCTCCTAACATAAACTGGCACAGTCATGTCGAAATCAATAGTAAGAAGCAGGTTTTTCAGCTTCTGAGTTTGAAAACCAAACAGTTCCAGTGAAACCCAAACAACACACACACACATCCAAAAAAATGCAAACCCACCTAAACTCTTGAAATTGCCTGAGATCAGTCACCTAACCTGGAAAGTTCCCAGACATTCCTGGGAGACTGCCCATGCTTCCACCTCCCGCCTGAGCTATGGATGCGGGAATCAGCACCAGGATAACAGGGTAGTGCAGCTTTTCCATTTGCCAGGCCAAGCTGGAGCTTAGAATTAAAAATCTGCTGGGGCTGAAGGGAGAAGAGAAATCCCTGAGCCTACAGAAACTGGGAAACCGTAGCTGATTATTTCCTCCTCTCTTCCATGTAAGGAGCTGAATCTATATACACTTCCTCCCTGTCCTACCGCATTCCCTACCCAGGAGCATGGTCCCAGTTCCTGGGTTTTTTTTTGACTGAATACATGATATAGGGTGCTGAAGTCATTAACAGCCTGGCTAACTGTTCACAGAGTTTGGTTTTTAGCTATTTCTGTGTAGCACACACAAATCTCAGAGTCCTCGTAAGTATGTCTCCTTCCTGGGCAGCCCACGAGGTGTGAGTGGACTCCTTCCACAGGGAAATGCTTTTAAGCCAGGAAAACAAACACTGAGGATCATCTCCGCATGCTGCTCTTTGCTGGATCTCTGAGCTCGTTTGTACTCTTAGAGCTGTGATATGTTTTGGTGGGTAGCTCAGAGCTACACCCACTGTAGCTGATATGGATAGAGTGGGAGCAGCCAGGCTCACATCCCAGTGCCGAGAGACCTGGGGTCAATATCACACCTTTCCATGGGGTTAAAAACACCTGGATGGCCAAAGGAAACTTTGGCAGTGTTTCAAAACTGACATCATCACAGCCCCTGCAAACCTCTGGGGTGAAAGCGACATCTCCAGCATCTCTCCTGGAATCCAGGAGCTGGGGACTGCGGGGGCTGAGAGACGCTGACGTCAACCCTGCTGCGTGCCAGCAACCCCAAGGCTTTGGAGACAGTTTGATCACCACTACTCGATTATAGCACCTAAAAAGACCTCTGGGATCAGAAGATGATTGCATCTCTCTGCTCTATTACAGCAACCAATGAACCTCCAGGGCCAAAGGATAAATGCACCACCTCTGGAGTATTGGAGCACTTAGAAACCTCGCTCACTGACTCACAGCTGTATTCCCCCCTCCAGCACCACCACCTTCAACTTGTCTCAGCATCCAGCCACCTTCTCTACTGAGGTGTAGCTGGATGATCCCTGTGCATTTACGCTACCTGGCTGTGTGCAGCGCTGAGATGAGACTACACTGCCTTTTCACTTGTTACACTGCTGGGGGACATCGGTGGTGTGATGAATTTGCTAGCCCTTTGCTCTACGAGTGTAGCAAGAGACTGCTGCAATAGAGCATTTCCACTCTTAACACAGCATCGGTGAACCTCTGGCAGTGCTCTGCTATGGCAATCTGCTCTTGCCTATTACAGGGTGCGGGCTCTTCTCACGCTGTTATGGAAGTTTCAGAAGACAGCTCAGCACCTGGGAATAGCTGTGTCCTACCAGCAACTGGATCTTACTGATGGGAAGGGGGATACTTTGAATGTCTGGTCAGTGATCCTGGCATTTAGAAAGCATAAATTAATTTCTCAGACACTCTAGAGAGGTGGAGTTCTGTCATGTTATGAACCTGACTTGTAGATTCTGGGGAAAATCCTAAAAGCTTTTGGTAATAGAGGTTTTAGTGAGTTTAATGCCGATGGAATTAAAAGTCTCTAGGCACTCATTGTGAATGGATTTACATCAGGGAGATTAGAAAAGGGAAAACATTATTGGTGTCCAGGAAACTCAGGAGAGCAGCTGTCAGCTGGTTTAGATGGAAAGTTCCCCCGTGAGCAGGCGCCCCGATAGCCAGGCAGCACACACCCACGCACACGCTGTGGGGTCGGCTCGCACGCTCACGGGCTGGGGACATGTCCCAGAGCCCACTGTGAGCCACATGGCACGTGAACGTTCACAATGGGATGTTTGCACTAGCCACTTTTACAGACACATTGAACATGAGGGAACACAGTAGTGGTCTCTCCATTTTGACTGGTGTGCTCTTACGCAAAGACCCATATCAGAATCACAGAATCACAGAATCACAGAATCACAGAATCGGTTTGATTAGAAGAGACCTCTGGGATCATCGAGTCCAACCTTTGCCCTAACACCACCACATCAACTAGACCATGGCACCAAGTGCCACATCCAGTCTTTTCCTAAACACCTCCAGGGATGGTGACTCCACCACCTCCCTGGGCAGCCCATTCCAATGCCTAACACACATCCTCATTTCT
>NW_009637864.1:0-23444 GCF_000690535.1 Cariama cristata | reverse complement strand
TGGCCACCTGGGCACACTGCTGGCTCATGTTCAGCCTGCTGTCAACCAGCACCCCCAGGTCTTTTTCTGCTTGACCACTTTCTAACCACTCTTCCCCTCTCCTGTAACGCTGTACGGGGTTGTTGTGGCCAAAGTGTAGGACCCGGCACTTGTTGAACCTCACGCTGTTGGTCTCAACCCATCTATTGGGTATGTCTGACCCAAGTGCTCGTGGCCTTTCCCAATGTGTTCATTACCGTTCACTCCCACTGAGGAGCGTGGAGGAGGAGGACCTGCCCTCCTCCCTGCCTACAGAGAGACACCGCACTCGAAGGACCGCAAAACACTCTCTTCCTTCATGGATGGGCCTTTTACTGTCCCCTTTCTTCCCACCAGAAATGCACCTGGCATATAGCTATGAAATGTAACTATAAAGTGCAGTTAAAGGGGAGACTGGGCAAGATCCTCATGGAAGAATTTTGTGAAGTTTAGTAAATTCGTAGTTAATTTCGTCCAACTCACAAAATCCACTGGCTTCAACTTGTCTGGGAGAGCAATCTGGAGAGGCATCACTGTATCTTGGTCAGGTTCTACTCCTTTTTCCAAGGCCTCAGTGTTTGTCACTGCTGGAGAAAGCATCCTGGGGCCAAGTGGTCCTTGCCCGTGCTCTTAGATAAGAAAGGCATGATCCTGGAGGGTCTGGCCTTTCTTGGAGTTCCCTGCTGGGGCTGGGTCACCGAGGCTGTGCTCTTTGCTGAGGGATCATAGAGGCAATAGAAGAAAAGACATCAAGAGACCTACAGGGAGAGTGAGAAGGGCTTTGGCGTTAAGTACATGAGCTGGTTATGCTCCTCTCAGGGAGGCTCTGAGAGCCGATTTGTCTGCTGTCCCTCTTGTTATTTCTCTCCAAAGCCCTCATCACTTGTTGGTGCATTTTTTTCGGAGTAGAGATCAGGGTTAATTCAGCTTGGCTTTCTCCTTAAGTGGGACATCATCAAGCTGAGGACTCAATTCAAATCCTGCTTCAAAGATCTTTATCTCCTCTGCAGCCTAGGAGAGCTGGCTGGGAGATCAGGCTTTACTAAAGCAGGGAGCTCTCTGCCCCAGGGAAAGATGGGCAGGAGAGAGAGCGAGGTGCCTTGCCAGGGCAGGCAGGTAATAACCTGACTTTATCAACTAAGTGTTCACAAGCAAGCCAAGGACAGAGTTACCCTTGCTTCGTAGGGTGAAGATAATGCCCTGTCCACAACATAGAGCAGTGAGCTGGGATTCATGCCATCCCTTTTCTTCCTACACAGCATGGGTCACTGCCTGTTGGCTCTGGGGGGCTGGGTGGGAGCGAAAGGCTGCTGGAATCATTGACAGTGCCCTCAAAACAAAGTATCAGGTATTGAGTACCAGAGGCAGGGCAGACATTGTGACCGATGTCCCTCCCAATGAGTGGGTAGATGCCTGAAGGGGGTCCACGCAGGGGAAGGAGGAGATGGGAGAGAGGAAACAGCTAGGAAAGATGGTGAGCAGTCTCAGTGCCTCCCCAAGGGGCCCCTCTTGTGCTAGCAGGAGGCGGTGGGAGTGCAGGGAGCCGAGGAGGGGGGATGCTCTGCTGGCAGGTTGGTACCCTGCGAAGCGGCAGGGAGCGAGTGGGCATTATGGCAGACAGCCCTTGTCCCGGGGGTCCCATTCATCAGCTGCGAGATGCAGCTTGGAGAGGAGAAGGGCTCTTTTAAGTAAAGCACAGGATTTAGAAGCAAAAGTACTAATATGGTGATTGGGGGAATGGCAATGTGCAGTGAGGTCTGGGTGGGAACTGGTGCTACCCCTGGATGTCCGGGTCTAATCTGTGGTGGAGAAAGGAGTAAATCTATTGCTGTGACTGCTTATCCCAGGAGGGTGTCTGACCTGGCTCTGCTGAGGATACACTTGTCCTGCAAATGTATTGCACCTGAGCTGTTGGGCATGCAGGCGCCTGCCCTTGGATGGGTACACAGCGAGACCGGGGCACACTTCTGTGTAGGTTACATCGGAGCTGACAGAACCTGTGTATCTCAGCAAAGGGAACCACTCCTGAAATGGCTTTGCAACTGGCACTGCAAAAACTTCTTTTGTCCTCCCTGCATCCTGGGTGAAAGAGCTTCTATCCCACCATCATCTTTCTTGAGGCACCTGTGTTTCTGTCGGTCTATCCACAAGTGCAAAGAGAGCCTCGGTGCAGATGCCCACCCTCCCTTGCTGACAGCTGTGCTGGCTGTTGTAATAAGCTCATTCAAGCAGGACATGCTCACCCCCTGTAAACAGTAGTCATTGTCTATTCCCAGGCAGAACCGTCCTTCTGGAGGACATCTAGCACAACTAACTCATCATGACAACCAGCAGCAACTTCAGGCTGCTTTCACAGAGCTGTTTGTGGAATCACCTCAGCCCTTTAGCACAAGATGTACACTTGCAGGAAGCCCTGCTGCTACAGACGAGAGAGACTTCTGCTTCCTGCAAGTGGTGTGTCCCTGGCAAGTGCTGGTCCATGGCTAACATGTTCACTGCTGACAGGACAGCTGTCTATCTGAGCTGTAGCAGTAGCGATGGGTAAGGCAACTTGTGCTGCTGTGAGCTTTCTTAGCAGGCGTGAGATGGAAGAAAGGGGTTCATCAGCTCAGTGGGATGGCTGAGAGCACACGGGCTTTGTGGCTGTAAGGATGCTATGAAGTTGTCAGCTGCGAGAGATGGTGGTCTTCAGGGCTCGACTTGAGGGCAGGTTCATGAACACATGATGAGGCACACTCACCGCTTTCCTGGAGATAGGAAAAGTTATGAGGGCAGCCCCTAGGACTTTCAGGATCTGTCAGTTGCTTTCTGGTGCTGAGGAAATCTGACATTTTCCTGTTGGAAGTGATGAGCAGAGATTCAAAGCCCTCTCATTTGCATGATTAGCAGTGTTTACGCTCACTGTTTTCTCAGGGACTGCCCTGTGTGTGACACTGTATGCTGACCACAGAGCACTGGGCTAAAGAGTGTACAGTAGAGGGTGGGGGCCAAGTTCACCTTTGATTTATTGGAAGATTACAACATTGCCTGCAAATCCACGTGGATGTCAGCATGGCTTATATTATCTGCACCATAGTGGCATGTTACATTCTCACAACATGTGGGAGGGTGAGAAGGGGCAGACTTTTTATGGGGAGCTGCCTCTGGGCATTGCTATTTTTTACTTCATCCTTGGAGCTGGTAAGCCTGGTAGTGTTGCAGGGTGACATGTATGAAGAAACCTGACACTAAGCTGGTAGGACCCATGGGGCTGTATCATGATGTAGCCAACAAAGTGAGCTGCTTGCTGTTGCTTTGATGTGATCATATGACAGTTTGATGCTTTATTCAAAGCACTGGTTACAACTTCCTTACCCTTCTTTCCCAAGCACTTCGAGGCCAACCAATGTATTAATAAATTAGAGGGATTAAAATAAACAGTGCTTTGAAAATCATTAGGCATCCCAAATGCCTGGAAACAAACAGCAGTTGAAGTAAAAATACAAAATGCAAATAGACTAAGAACTGGGCCATAAAATATTGTAGCCCAGCCCTGGGGCAGCTCTGGAAAGAAGAAAATGTGTTTATTCCCTTGTCTCTTTGGGTTGGGACAGATGAAGTAGTACCGTGAATGAGGAATGGTCCCTGCCCCAGTTCCTGCAGTGGTACAGAGCCTGCCCCACCAGTGGCTTTACTGGCTGCAGAACAGGGATGTGGGGAGATGAGGCCACAAGCACCAGCCACGGGGCTGGAGCTGAGGCACGATCTGAAGGCTGCAGACTGGAGACCATCTGGGTGAGCAGCTGTCCTAGGAAGCTCCTTCTGCTGCTCTTGGTCCTGACCCTCACCCTCCAGGCACTGCATCCCCAATTCTCTCCTCCTCTCTGCTCATTGCCTTTCTCACTTCAAGTCCAGCTCCTCCTTCCCTCTCTGAAGATCCAGGGACTGGCAGAGCCAATTCACACAGCATCCATTTCATTCTCCCTTGGTGGTGCCAAGGCTGGTCCCCCAGCGTTGGTGGCCATATCAGCAGAAATTTGGGGCAATGAGAGACCATGTTACTCAATGACCTTTCTTCTTTCTGCATCCTGGCCAGGGTGATGCATTTATTGTTGCAAACTGCCTGTTTTTGTCAATCTGTGCCAGCTCACGGACACACTGTAACAGCACTGTCCCAATGAGGAAGCACAGTCCCTAGGGACATCACAAGGGGTACAAGCAGTGGCTGAGAATGCGACTGATGACCTGATGGCTGTGATCAGGAAATGTTTGAGAAATGCATCAGAGCAACATACACGTCTTCAATGTGTTTTAAAATCAGTGGGGTCCTGCTTAAGAAGTGAAAGAAATGAGGGCAATCAGTCTTAGCTTTGTGACTGTAGGATGATTTTAGGCCAGACAAGTGCTAAGGAATCACAACGGGCTGACACTCCCAGCCCAGCAGGGAACGGGGAGATCCAGTTTTCCAGGCGGTGGTTGGAGGTCCTGTGTTGGTGAAGGAGATGTTCACCACCTGTGGACTGAACAGCCTATCCGTACTTGGAGAAGACCGTGTATTCATGAGGAGGAGGAGGGGTTCAGCCGTGAGAAGTCTGCCTGATTCAGGAATTGCCTGGACCATCTTGAGTTTCTCTTGCGTGACAGACCTCTCAAGCATCACTGACCAGGGAGAAAGCAGTCAGACAGTAAGAGAAAGCTGGTCTAGGAAAAAGCAGAACCTGTCTGATAATTGAATACTTCTCCCTGCCTGGCCGGCGTGCTGCGAGTGGAAGGCATCGTTAGGCCAAGTGCCTGCCACTGCCAAGGGACTTTTCCCCTCCACACAGCCACTGGGTTTTCTAATCCAGGCTGGGTAGGACAATGCTGTCATGTTAGCAGTGGTATAACTCTCTTAGCAGTCTACCGGTGTGACAGAGTCACAAAGAGAAGAGTGTAGGCTGAATATGCACTCGTGCTTGCTAAGCCTGTAATCCCAGCTTTGATTTTTCTCTTCCTCTCTTTCGATTTTTTTTTTTTTTTAAATAATCAGTTCAAACTTAATAAGAGTGATTCACTAGTTGCCTGTTTATCTATCCTTGGCACAGGGTTCAATTTGGATTGCACAGGGCAGAAGGATGGGGGGGAGAAGGAAGAACTGGGAGAGGAAAGGGGAGGCTAGAGGGTGTCCTCGTTTCCTCTCTCCATGGAAATTAAGGCTGGTACCTTTCTGTGAACCTGAAAGTCTTGGCTGTTATTTCCCCCATGGTCAGAAGAGGCTGGTGATCCGCTCTCTTCTCCCATTCGATTTAGATCTTTTGTGGCTTGCTTAGCAAAGGCTCAGCAGTTGTTAGCAGCTGATGGGAAGCACCTCGTGGTCTGTGGGACGGAAAGAGGCGGGGAGCATGAGTGTCCTGGACTTCTCTGGACTGTGCCGTGGTTGTTAGACTTGCATGAGACAAGAGTCAGTGGTGAAACTAAGCCCTTCCAAGGCTGTGTCTTGCAATTGCATCTGAGATTGTGTCTGCACCTCCGTGAGGCTGATCTCTTTTCTCTGCAGATCCTAGCAGACCCCACAGGTTCGTCAGGCCAGGTAGCTGTGAGAACTGCCGTGGGGCTGATTCCAGCTCCATAAGGTGCTTCTGCATCCAAACCCTTTTGACTTTGTCTAGGAATCTGACCACCTCTTCTCAGAAACTGCTTGGGCTGGGCAGTGAGACTTGTGGTTGGGCGGTAGTAAGAAGGTAAACAGGGAATTGCTGGATATGCACGTGAAGACTTTTGCCCAAGAGCTGATGTTGAGAAATGCCTCGCACTGCTCTCCTTGCCCTGGGCAGTTTCTGGCCTCAGTCACACCTCAGTCAGCCTTGCCCCAGGTGCTTTTCCCAGGGTGAACCTCATCCCTCTTTGTCTCCAGACGTAGGCACAGCCCTGACGAACTGCTCTGGGCTGCGGGTGGCCGTGCTTTTGGCTGGGTGACACTGAACATGGGAGACATGGAGCAGGTCATCCGGAATAAGCAGTTAAGTGTGGGCTGGTGCACAGGAGGACAGTGAACAGGAGAGGACAGAAAGGTCAGAAAAACTAAAGATCCACAATAGTGGAGGAGCATTTGAGGACTACTGAAAGGTGAGTTCAGCTAGCCTTCTGCTTCACCTTGGTTAAATATTGGGTACCCATGGCTCACCATGGCAGGACTGGTCCTGACTCCCAAACAGCTGTGTCCGGGTGACCCATGCGTGGTGCTGAGACAGCCTGGCATAAAGGCAGCTCCTTCTGAAGCTAAAGGGAGCTGTGGGGCACTCTGGCAGCTTGTGGGGCGGTGAGTGATGGCAGGGAACATGCTGTCATGCAGGATCAGTGAAGCACTGCTTATCTCTCAAGCTGTCTGCTTCTCTTGCTCTTTGTGAGTCTCTTCTCACTTCTTCTCCTCATGTGCTTATATCACCTCTCTTTTCTTTCCCTGACTTTCTCTCTATGCTTGGTGCATGGCCCAGTAAATATAATCCGTAGATAAACCTCTAGTCTCTCTTTTCTCTTCCTCACCATCTTTCTCGCTCATCCTTTCTTCCTGTCTCTCACTAACGCTCTGTTGCTCTCTCTGCCAATTTATTCTTCTCTTTCCTCCCACACTCTGTCCCCGTTTAATCAATCTCAGCACAGGCCTCTTTTCCACCAGAGCTGCTGTTTCATACTTACTCCCATGGAGGAAGGTTGGGAAGGTATGGGGCTAAGATACCAGGTAGGAAGCAGGAGAGCTGAGCTGAGACTCTTTGGTGGCCATGTCTGAGTCACGCCACCCATTCTGTGGCTTGGCTCCTTCCCTTTGACATGGGAACACTGCAGCTATGAGTGAATCTGAAATGCTTAGAGGTTGTAGGGCCAAGGTCTGTGAAGCTCCTGGAAGAGGGCTACAGCTCTTTGGGTGTCCATGCAGGGCTTGTTTGTCTTTGGTGCCCAGCTAAGATCAGAGCCTTGTGACCAGACTGACGCATTGGAGGCACATTCTCAGCCCCGCCTGTTGTCCTATTCACAAAGTTTGCCCCATCCAGTCTTTCATCAGAAATAACCCCATGGAACGCAGTTGACAAGACTCAGCTATGGAGTATTGATCTGTGGTAATCCAGAGCTTTATTCCCTGCAAAACCCTGGAGACTCAGGGCAACTCCTGCTCCTACAGGTGCTACCTTTGCAAACCAATCACACCGAGTCCCTCCCTTTCCCCTTCCAGCTCTTTCTTTTCTTTTCTCTCTTTCTGCCGTGCCGCTTGTCCACCTTTGCTTCTTCTCAGCGTGGTGTCCCTCCACTTCCACTGGGAGCTTTCCTCTCCCCACGGCAGCACACGCTCCTGCCTTGCCTGCTAGCTGTTGAGGGCTTGCCCAGAGCTGCCAGATGCTTGCACCTTCTTAGCTCTCACGGGTAGGAGTTGCTATGGGAGACAGGGAGAAAGAAAAAGTGCCTTCCCCAGCAGCACTAGGAGCCAGAAGTCTTCCATTGAGTGGAGAACACCCCCCTCTTGTGCTCCTTCCTCCCCTCAGCCCCCCTTTAGAGAGCACTCTGCAGAAAGCTGCCTTTGAAGCCCCATAATTAGTGTCCCGTGTGTCCTGAACGGAGCCCTTCATTACCACCAGCAAGAGGCACAAATTGGCGTGTGTTTCAGGTTTGGGATCAGCGCCAGAATTTTATGCCAGTCCCCTCCCTCCAAACCTCTCTAGCTTCCCCCCCTCCTCGGCACACATGCGTGCACACACACACTCGCTTTCTCTCACCGCAAAACACATACACACAAGGGATCCTGCCAAAAAAGAGACATCCCCTTTCCATCCATTCCAGATTTGAGGGAAAAACCCAAATGGCAAAGGTCGCTTTTCTCCCTGCCTCCCCCGGCTTGCTCTTGGCTCTGCTGACCCTTCAGCATATGCAATTGCAGGTTGGGGGTCATTATCAGCCCCCGAGTATCTCTCACAGCCTGTGGATGTGCTCAGAGGGTGCTAATTAGTGAGAGAAGGGCTGATTAGGTTAGAAATTAAGTGTTTATTTTCTCTTCTCTTTCGTGTATGTGTGTAAAAATAGTGGAGCCAGATGGAGTCTCAGGAACGATGGGAGAAAAGGCAGCCAGGAGTCAAAGGAGGGGAACCTGTACCCCATCTCACCTCTCCTGCATGCACAGGGCCCTGGGTGTCCGGGCACTCTGCAAACTCACTCCATTCCTGTAGCACCCATGCAGCGACCACGCGTGCCCTGCGGCCGTCTTGTCCTCTTTGGGATTGATCTGGACTTCTCCTCTCTGCACAATGCTCTGTAGAAGCTTTTCATGTCTGCAGAGCCTCTCATCTCCATCACCTCATCTTTTCCAGCTCAACCTTAACCCCTTTTTTTATGTCCTTCAAGTCACTGCTAACAGCAGCCAACAGCTTATGGGCATCACCAGCCTTTCAATGCCACCCCTTGCCTTGGCAGTGCCTCAGCCCCACGTGTGCTGTCCCTATAGAGACATCCCACCTCACAGGGCCTTATCCTGCCAGACTGAGGAAATTTGGTCTCTCTCTGCCATAGACTTTGCCTCTCCATTGCAAAAATTGCAACACAGGACTCCCAAAGCTGATGAGGAGTCTAATTTCCAGGAACACCAAGGCCTCTATGCCTGAGCAAACCCTGTTCCTGCCCTGACATCGGGCCATTTCTCCCCTGCACCCTTGCTAGCCTTGGCCTGTTATGGGCTGTGGGCTACGGAAGAACAGATCATGATATGACTGAATAGCAACTTTGCCTTGCTATAAGGCTACTCGGTGCTTCCAGCTCTCCAGGGACCAGCTTTGAGGCTGTGAGGAGCAGCTGAAAAATCATCTTCTTCCTTCCATTTGGCCCAAAGGAGATCTCTGGGACCCGTACTTTGGATGCACTGGACATTGAAGTTTTCTCCAAAGGCCACAGTTTAGGTTGAGAATACTCAGGTCCCAGCAGGCTGGAGGAGAGGGAGGTAAAGAGGTTGTACTTAACTCTGCCTTACAGCTTGCTTTCTGGGGTGGGAATTGTTGTGGCAGACTCATAAGTTGGAGGTGTCACAGTTGGAGGTTGGCATCTGCAACAGGCCAATTTATGTGACCTGAAGGCTCACTCTGATGTTGGGAATGGAGGCCAACTGGGGATACGACTGTGAGACAGGGCTGAGTTTGTTTTGTTGATCACCTCAGGGGGTAAGAATTAGTCACTATGACGTGCTGGAGGAGTATTTGCAGGGAGAAATATTTGCTCAGCAGCCAATGGAGGGATTGTGATCCCTTAGCATCATTG
Organism: Cariama cristata; assembly: GCF_000690535.1. NCBI lineage: Eukaryota > Metazoa > Chordata > Aves > Cariamiformes > Cariamidae > Cariama > Cariama cristata. The sequence goes on along the minus strand of NW_009637864.1, from coordinate 14,177 downwards.
CTAACTGGGATGTATGGACCTGATGGTGGAGGAGATTCTCTTGCTGGCACAAGCTGGTGGGCCCCAGACTCTTAGTTGTGCTTCATAGCCCTACTGGGAAGTGTCTGGTGCACTGGGGCTTTGTACCTATGAAACAAGAAGTCTGGCTTCGTGGGACAGTGGGAGAGTAGCGAGGGGACCCTCAGCTCCAGAGGTGTATGTGTGGTGGGAAGAGAGGACATGTGTATGTGCTGGTGTTCCTCAGGCTGTGTGCTGTGAATATGACCGCATGCATGACGGTTTCGCTGTTGCATGAGAGGAGGGCGTATTTGTCTGGGTACAATTCCAGCCCCATTCCCTTTTCATCGCGACAGTGCTTTTTTACCATGTGGCTCCTGCAAACAGCTGAACAAACAAACAAACACACACACATGGGAACCCAAACTCCCTATTACCACCACATTGCAAATGCAGCTTGGTTTGGCCCGTATTTCTCCCGTTGCCACAGCAACAGTAAGCCAGGGAGTAAATCAGAATATCCTCTCTGATGCTCAACACCCCCATACGGCAAAATAATAGTGACAGCGTGGAAAGCCTGGTCTGTCTCTCCTACCTCTCCTTTCCAACTGGAGTTCGGCAGAGACCCTCCAGAGACCTGTCATATGCCCCAAGGAGATCACAAGTCTCCTCCATAGGGGACAAAGGAACATCATCTTGGCTGTGACCAGCAGTCACCCTTATTCCCTCCTCCGGTTGCTGTGTCTCCCACGGTGGGTGTTTAGGTCTGAATCAATGTTCAGTGTTCATGGTTTCAGCTCAGCTGGCTTTTAACAAGACAAGTCCCGTCAGCTCCATTAGAGACCAAACAGCATCCAAACCAGGCTTAGCAACCTGCTTCTTGCTTCAGCAAACTCTGCTTACAGCTGGGAGATACAGAGCCTTTAGAGAGGAGCAAAGCAATCAAAGCACATTTAGGACCAAGACTCCTGTCCAGCTGGGCTCAGAAATATGCTCACTGGGACAGCTGCCAAAAGGGCTCCACCAGCTACGCTTTGTGTTGGCCTTGGGCACTTCCAAAGTCAGCGATGTGCTGTAGAAGAGAGATCTGTCTGTCCAGAAAGAAGAGTCCTTGGGAGGAGAGGAAGGACGGCTGTCCCTGGAAGAGGTGTGGGGCAGTCCTCTGGAAGGAGGGGGGCAAGCTGGACTTGCCTTTTCTACAATAGCTCTTTCTATGTACATCCTAGTTTGGAGATTTCTAGATGCTACTAAAGCCCCGGAGGACAACCTGCATCCCCTTTTCTGCCAGCAGGCGATTATAGCGTATCCATCACTTGTGCATCCCCCAGCTCTGGCTGCGAGTACCTTCATTAGGAATCTCACTGTGTTCTTTGGCTGGATTTCCCCTGAGAATCCGATTTGAAGGCTCCCCAGTGATTGCCAATGTGTAAATACAGTGAGCTTCAGCGTGGCAATGTCATTGCCCGAGTGGATTGGAGCTGTTAACTCTTTGGTAGCTGAAGACCCTCCCCTTGTCTCTGTGTTGTAAGAGCTGCCGTGTTTCACAGAGAGACGGTCGGTGGGAGCCCAGCCTGGCTCTAGGCATGCTTCATCTACAGATCGGTGCGGATGGGTGGCCCCACAGGCCTCCTCATGTGTCTGTGGAGGGGAGGGGAAGAGGCAGGAGCAGCCCAACGAAAAGGCAAAAAAGGCCATCTGATGATTAAACGCTAGAGCACAGCGGCAGTGTAAAAATATACATATATCACAAGCCTTAATTAACACAAGCGAAGGGAAAAGGAGGAAAAAAAGCCACTTTTTAAAGGTTTCACAGAGACTATAAACTGGCAGCGGAGAAAAAAATGTAATGCATGCAAATTAATGGCATAAATTTAGGGTTACTTAACTTCACAAATGTTAACAAGCTCATAAAAAAAAAAAAAGTTATTCTTTCCCAGTTTCCTGTCTCTGTTTGTTTAATTCTCTCTCTCTCTCTCTTTTCCCTCCGTTGAGAAGATTATGTTTTCAGTATATTCCTCCTAAATTAATTCTGGCTCGCTGTCTTCCTTCTCCCTCCCTCCCTCCCTCTGTCTCTGTCTCTTTCTCTGTGCCTGCCCCTGTCTGTTTGCCTTCCTTTTCTGCCTATCTATCATATTCTTAATGTCCCCATCATCATAGTATCTAGTCTTGGATACAATATTGTCTCATTTCTCTCCCTTTTTCCTTGCCTGGTCCTCCCCTGCTCCTACCCCATCCTTCTTCTCCCCAGCTCTCAGCCTTGTCCCCTCTTCTGTTTTTTTTTGGTTGTGGGGTTTTTTTTTCTTTCTTTTCTGTAGCAGTCGGTATAACTCCAGCCTGGTAATGCTACACACCACACTGCCAATTTCCAAACATGTATTTTTCCCTGCCACCGGCAGACAAAGAAGGCAAGGAGCAAATTAAGTGGTCTCTGGCTGAACTGCTCGTTTAGTAACCATTTTTGAATGGCTGTTTGTTGCTGCAGGCTGCATAGCTGGAGGCAGAGGTAAGAGTGTGTGGGCAGGCTGTGTTGGTATGCCATGGTCCCACTTTGAAATAGCTGTCACAGTTCCCCCTACACCATCCCCTTTATTCAAGACTCTGTCTCGGTACAATGGTGGATAATAAAGGGCAGGGTAGCTCCTTGCTGAGCCCAGGAAGTCATGAGCCCCTGAGGTCATGGTGTCTCTGCTTCCCGCGTGTTTCTTGCTTTGCTTACAGATAAAACTAAGTTTAGAAAACTCAGGCGATTGCCAGTTTAGCTGTGCCAAAACTCATTTCTCCAGAAAGAGGACGTGCGCCTTTTGTTCTGCTTCTTTTAAAGCCACCAAGGACACCCCAAGTTGCATTACTCGTGATGTAACCAGTCCTGTCCGTGATGCTACAGCGTTCTGTTCTTAGGCTCTTGTTCTCATTGCTTAAAGGGAGGATGGTTAAAAAAAAAAAAAATCTCATTTTGACTTATGGACCAGACTGAGTCATAGGAAGGCATCATTAAAAAAGAGCGGGGTGGATATCATCATTTTTGGCCACAAGCCATCCCTGGAGCTTTCAAAGTAGCCTGTAAATATTGCTGCCAGATCTGTTTCAGTATCAGAGACAGCAGCTCTGATCAATAGCTTTTCTCCTCAATGGTCCAATTCGGTATTTCAGAATACTGGAGAGCAGAGGGGGAAGACAGTGTTTTATTCAACATAGCAACCTCAGGAAAAGGGAGGTGAAATTACAAGCCAGAGTCCCTGGGTAGCAGTGAAAATAAGAAAATCCAAACAAGCAAAGGGAGAAAAAGGAGAAGTCTCCATTTCTCAAAGTGAAAGAAAGGATGTTGGTGGGTGGGTAACAAAGAGGCTAGGAAGAGGAAGAACAGAAGGAGAATCTGTTGTGTTTGGAAGATGTGGGAACCATCAACACAGATGTTGCAGAAGAAAGCAATTGAGAAGCTGAATGGAACTTGCATAGGTTTATAGTTGGGTGCATGCTTAAGTGTGTTGCTAAATGGAGACCTGAATGAGTGAGAAGAGAACAAGAAATAATCATATGGGAGTCCCCGTGCAGTATCAGTCTCTGTCCAGATTGACATCACAGGCTTTCCCACTGATTTAAATCATTGCTTTGCCTGGGTAGGAAATGAGTCAGGGTGACTACAGAGCTTAGGGTTTGGCCTATGCAGTTTAAGAGGAGAAGCGAGGAATAAATAAAATATGGCATATGCAAGGGTGACTAAGGACTGGAACAGAAGCAAAGAACAGTGTGAGAGAAGGAATACGGGCTACAGTGAGGAATGAGGAGGGACTGCCAGATGAATGACTTGCTACGGCTACCTCTGATGAAGCCTCTGGAGAGAGATTTAGGGGGATGTGGCATCACTCCCTGGTCATGGAGTGTATATTAACCTGGGTTAGTGGGTAAGACATTTATGTGCCCCTATTAGCTGAGTGATACTCCTTTTTTTTTCTGTCCTTTCAGCTTGGAAACAGTCTGGAGCAAAGTTTGTTTCTAACTGAACATATTTACAGCAGCTAGGAAACCAGAGGACCAGTATCAATTGCAGCCTCCATGTACTCTGCTACTAACAGCATGGAAAGGGGCAGAGCAGCGAATAGGTGGGAAAAAAAAGATTGAAATCTGGACTGAGCAAGAACAAAGCAAAGGGTGGGGTGTTTTTTAAATTAAGTTGTCCCCTATTTTTGATTGCTTCATAGCTTGAATTAGCTTTGGCCTACATAATTAAAATGGAGATGACAAGGTACCGGCAGAGACAATTATTTTGTTGGGTTATTTGCATGGATCATCTGTTTGCTGTACGGCTGCTGTAGGAAATGCAACACCATGAGTAGATATATATAATTGTAGAGAGGGGGAATGAATAAACGTGTTTCAAAGAACAAGGAGAATTCTAAATGTCAGCAAAGGGGTATATGACTCACTCATTGGGAAAATACTATTACTGGATACGTAAGTAGGACTGTACAAAGCACTCAGAGGAGGGATGCTACTAGAAAAAAGGAGAATTAATAAGTGAAGGTAGCATTTGGATAAGTGACAGTGAATGAATGAGGAGATGTGCTGTAAGTGCCATGAGCCAACACAGGGCCTGGAGTGAAAGCAGAGGGAGAATGCAGGGTGAGGGTGGCGAAGGATGAGAAGAGAGAGATCATGGACAACGAGGAGGAGCATTACTGGAGACTGCTGAAATATAATGGAAGGGATGAGTGTTTGTTAAAAGACTCTACTTGGCTTTTGGCAGAATAACGGTGACAAAGAGTTTCTGTTCTATTGAGTCAGGATTAAGGAAATAAATGAGGTGAAACTCCATGGGAGGAGTGCAAATGGCTGTGCTGAGGAGGCAGGAGGAAGCCCAGGACTGTAGCCTCTGCAGAGGTGCATTAGGCTGCGATGGGTGAGTGGTGTGGAAGAATACTGCCCTGTTTTTCCAGAGGAAAAAGCAGTGTTTAATTGTGACAGATGATACCATATAGATTACGGACATGGTTGAAATGAGCAGTGCAGGATCAAGGCATTTTGCATGAGTTAAAGCTAGGCATTGAGAATAATTAACTAAGGTTCCTGGTACAGTTGATGACAAAGTTGCAGATTTCTTGAGTCCAGAACACGTTGAACTTGAAATCTTTCAGTTGCCAAATCCAGGGCACCATCCCAACAGACCTGTCCCACATGTCTGGCTGGTCATCCTCGCAGCCTGAAACGCCGTGTGCTAGCACGTCTGCCCAAGCAGAGGCCGTGGAGTCCAACCATTTCAGTGAATGGATCAGACCAGTTTGCAGCAAGGGCCAGGGGATCTCCAGTCCTGGATGAGAAGATTTCCAGAGCCTTTAGTTTGGGTCCAGCTGGGAGCAGCACCAGTTCTTATTTTGGTTTTGAAACCCTGAATTTTCAGAAAGCTGGTTTTTTGTCTGGCTTGGGTTGATTGAGCCGGTAGAGAGACAGATGTAGGTGGATAATGGAGAGAGGGGGTGGTAAGTGGCAGAGCTATTGCCTTAGCGAGAGGGAAGGATGCCGTATAAGTACTGCCAGTCCCCATTCAGTGAGCAAGTGGTGAGTCAGGGGCAGATACTGAGTCAGCAAGAAGGCGGACGGGTAGGTGGGTGGGTAGAGCACCCTGGCTAGCTCGGTACAAACCACTCAGCCACGTCGTTGTGCTCAGCTCCCCGTGGGAAAGTTGCAGGCAGTGGTTCAGGGCTGCATCCCAGTTTCTCCCCTTCCCATGCAATTCCCTGGACTGCCTTTCTGAGCCAGTGGGGCTTCAGAGAAGACCTCGGACCATGGACTCTGGTGGGCACATTTTTTCCTGATGTGTTTATGATCCTACTTGCAAACACTGCCTCTCTGCGAGGTGTGGCAGTAAAAGAAGAGGAATCAAAACAGCTGATGAAGGTAGAGAGAGCCCTTCAGCCTGTCTCACCCCAAAGATATCACTCATGCAGCCAGGGAGCTAGTGAAAGGCAGGAACGGGGAGAGAGAAAAGAAAGAAAGAAAAAAAGAAATGAGTTAGAAACTAGAGTGAGAGAGAGAAAATATTTGAGAGATGAAAAGAAATTACCATACGGCAGGATCCTGTTATTCAACCTAATTTTCAAAGGACTGCAGCTGTCGCACTGAGATAATCTGTTAATTATAACAGTCATTGTGTTTTGGCAATGGAAGAAAAAAAACAGGCTCTAAACAAGGTAAGGTGGTGGGGAAAAGAGAGGGGAGGCACGGCTGTGTCAAAATGCATGTCAGATGTTAGTTTGAAATATAGGTGGGCGAGCTGGCCAGGAGGAGGGTCCCTCCCCAGCGGGGCTGAGCTGTGCCATTGCCTGGGGGTGGAGGATGGAGGGAAGGTGGAAGCAGCCATATGGAAACATAAATGTCCTATCCAGTGTGGGGCTACTCCTCTTGCTGAATCCAGCCACACATTGACCAGAAGAAGATCTGAAGTGTCCCCATTAGCCCGTGCTGCCACGGCATTTCACTCTCGGGTCACCTGAAACAGCTCCTCCATGTCCACCCCCCACCTTTCCTCTGCTTCTGCCTCACACCAGATGAGGATTGCATCCGCCTTATTTGGACCACCATCTGTAACAGCTTCTGCTTCTGGTTGACTCTTCATTTGCAGGAAACTCAAGCACAGGGGCTGCCCCATCTTTTGACATCTTGCAGACTAAGGACATGGGGTAACGACTGTCAGAGTCACCCTGGCTGGGAAGGCAACGCAAGGGCAGCCTCTTCCTTCTCACTGGAATGGTGGCTTGACCTCTGGAGTTGTACTGGGGTGGCTGCTTGTCTAACTTGGAGAGAGGTCTCACTGCCAGCAAGGGGATGGATCCAAGGGGAGGGCTGGCTGGAAGGTGAGAGCACGTTGGAAGATGCTTGAATGCCAATGCTTATGCCCCACAGGAGTTTGCAGACCTAGAGGTATCCTCCACAGGATGACTGGCTGCCAGTGCACCTTGTGAAGTGATTGCTACCCTCAGACAGCCCAGGACCTGTGTGATTCCTTAGGCTCTGAACCCCTCCAGCACGAGACAGTAGTGAGCTGTAATGTAAGAACTGACCCCCTCCATGCCCCTTCCCTGCCCTATCTGCAGGGTAGCATGTATGGGGGCACTCTAAACTGGCACCGCTGGGTTGCCGGGGGTGTATTTAGCATCCAGAAATACTAGAGGCATGCTTGGTTTGAGTGAGGGCATCTCTCAAACAGCTTGCGGATCTGCCGTTCATAGCCAGCCCAGTGAAAGCCAGGAGCGGCTGTTGTAGGAAATAGGGCAGCAAGAGGTGTCATGGTGACCCTGAAGGGGTGAGGGTCTTCTCAGTGACATCACATACAGCCCAAGAATTTCTCCTGGCCTCATGCCGGACATGCTGCCCTGCACACAAACAGAGCCAGTGCTCCCATCCTGCTCCCTACAGCAGCTCCTTCCCAAGCACCCGGAGCCCCCGCTCCTGGCCCGTTACCTGCAGCAGCTCACACGCACACTCACTCAGAGCTGCCACTCCTGTCCCTTTCCCCCTGACAGCTCAGAGAGAGCTGGGGTCATTCCCTGTCCCCTACAGCAACTCCCTCCCATGTGCACACGCACAGAGCCAGCCCTCACACCCTACTCCCTACAGTGATTCACACTGGGGGACACATAGAGGAGTGCTCCCGCCCCTGTTCCTACAGCCCTTCACCCATACAGACAACCGTGGTTGTCTCCCGTGATCCACGCACACCCACGTGCAGCCCGTGCTCCCACCCCGTTCCCTACGGCGCCTCGCACACAGCCCACGCTCCCACCCCTTTCTCCACGGTGACTGCTTCATGCAAACACACATGCGCGTGCACACACACACACACACACTCACAACCAGCGCTTTGCCTGGTTCCCCATGGCAATTCCTCCACCCTCCCGGGAATCAGCATTCATTCTCTGCTTCACAGAGTGATTAACCCACATACACACCTGGCCCGCACATCCACCCCATCACCTATAGCAACTCCTCTGCGTATTCTCCCCCTCCGCCTCGCACCCCGCAGAGCTGACACTGCCACCCCTTTCTCTACAGTGACTCACACATATGCACACCCATAGACGTGCACAGGCAGAGCCCTTCTTGCTGGTGTGCTCCCTGTGGCACGTCCCTCCAGACAATCGCACGGAGCCCACGCTCTCTCCCCATTGCCAACAGGAATGATTTCTAAGCCTTTCCATTGCCTCATGTCTGGGCTCATGGGATGGCACCAAGGGGAGTGATGTTTCCCAGCGTCCCCCCTCCTCCCCTGGAGGGAGAGCAATGAAGGCGGTTTTATTGCTGCTAATATATTTTATGGAACCTGTAATCTCTTGACATCCTCTTCTACCTGGAGGAAGCTGTTCCCCAAGCCTACCCCCGTGCACACGCTCCTGTGGGCTGCTGCCGCGGGCTCTCTGGGTGGAGGTGGCTTGATGCAAATCCTCCTTAATCTTCAATAATCATATTAATATAAAAGGTAACCATTGCACTTTGGAAAACAAAGGTGGCTCTCTGGCCTGCCAGGGAATCACTGGCATATGAAAGACCTTTCTGCCAGTATTTATCACTCTAAAATAAGATTTATGCTTCTAAAGCTCTTTCTTTTCTTTCATGCTTCTGAGCTGCTTCATTTTTCTCCCCTGAGCTTTCCCATTCTCTCTTTCTTGCTGCCTAACAAATTAGGCATCTAATCGCTGTTGGGGAGGCGCAATGGGAGAGCAGGGGTTTTATATACAGCATCATGTTATTTTTTTTTCACGGTTAGTCTTTAAGCTGTTTGGCCCAGCAAAGGTTTGGAGTCAACGGCTGTGCATTTGCTTGAGCCTGGGTGCACGTGTATGGCAGATGGTAACTTCAGGTTAACTCCTGAGCTTTTCCCGTGTCTTGAAGTGGCCAAAGGGCAGGACTGCAGAGCAGCATGTCCTCGGGGCAATCCTACAGCCTGTATTTCAGCCCGCTGCCCTTCCTCTCTGCAGGGTCTCATCGTTTCTGGCTGGAATTTGAGCACCGTGAGCATCCCTGCAGCAGTGTCCTGTGAGACGCAGCTGAGATCCTGTGTGGTTTTGTGGGCTTCCTCACTGCAGTGTCCTGCTGGGATCCGAGTCCTTTGGGCTTCTTTGTGTCAGGGATAGCTGGAGTTTGGGAGCTGAGAGCTTCCTCCCCACTCATGGCAAGGCCAACCCAGCTTTCAGAAGGATGATTTTTTCTCTCAGCAGGGACTGTGGATTTGTATATGGTGAAATGAACCTGCCCAGAGTTGAACCACGAGATTTCTTTTGCGACAACACTCTGCCAAAACTCACAGAGCCTCTAAGGTTGAATGGCCAGCTTTCAACAGGATCCACTGATATCAGTTCAAACCCTGTAAGGGATGAAGGCTTTGTCCAGTTAGTGCATGAAAACACCTTTTGTTGCATGACTGTCTAGGGTGGCCTTACAGTTTTGTTATTTTCTTTTTGTGTTTCTACCTAAGCCAGCTCCTGTCCTCTAGATTTTTGGAGCTACAGGGCCACTTTCAAACAAATGTAACATTGGGACAGATCTCAGAGATGCTGAGATCTTATGTGTTTCATGAAAATAGGGGGATAAATTAGAGAAGAGAGAAAGCAAGAGAGAAACCTTCATAGAGCCCCATTAGAGTGCTGTGTGAGCTCAACCCTTGATGGACATCAGAGAAGCTGCAGTAGAAGACATTATCTCTCTCTCTCTCTCACACACACATGCACATAAATGTCTTCCATATCACAAATCCACAACTCAGGCTTCCTGTTCCCTCTTCTTTTGGTCCCAAACTTCTCAGGGCTTCTGGAGCACCTCCAGGCACAGCCACAGGTTCTTTGCTGCAGGACTTGATGGCAACTCCTGCAAAGAATGGGAGCACCCCTGGAAGCAGCGGGGATGAAGGGAAGGGGCTGTTGTTTTTTAAGTGCCACATCCGTGCTGCAAGCTTCTCCCACGGCACTGTCCTTTCACTATAGCCAGGGGAAAAAACAAGGACCATCTCTGGGTGGTGATTTGAAGCAGCTACAGTGATGCTCAGACCAGTGTGTGTTACAGAAACTACCCAGCAGGTACAGAAAGCCCCTTCAAGTAAGGCACCAGCTCGCAGTACCAAGCACCCCTGGGAAAGGTCCCTTTTTCGCAAAGTGGTTAGAGAAATCCTGGAAGGACCTTGAAGCCAAGATGAGGGATGCAGAGCCCCTTGGAGATGGTGCTTCTGCCCTAAGGCCAGGCAGGAGTGGGGAGCGCACTGAGCTGGGAAGAGGGTTGGTGCCCAGCTGCAGCACAAAGCGTAAGAAAAGCAGGAGCTTTGGCCTGGTTTCAGGGTGTCCCCGGAGAAGCCAAGAGTGTTTGGCAGGTTTTTAATGCATGCATTTCTAATGGGAGGCTCTTAGCACCGTTTAAGCAATGGTAGAATTAAGTGCTGGTTTTTCCAGTGCAGGGGTCCCTAGGAGGACAAGGTTGAGAAAGTCAGAATTTCAGGCCCAAATTGCTGCTGTATGTGGCTTTTCTGGTTGCCTTTTTTACACCGTGGTCCCTAGACCTTGTATCCTCTCTCAGCTGTGGTTCTTCCACCCTCTCAGCCCCCAGTTTGTCCCTGTCCCTCATATCATGCCTGTCAGCAGTTTCAGCAGTTGTATTTTAACCTGCCCTCATACCTGGCCGTCTAACTAGTGACAATACTCCTGTGTCACCGCCTGTGCCACCTTGATCCCCGAGCCAAAGGGTTGTCTGTGGCTATCAGGACATCCAGCTCCTGACGCAGATTTTGGGCACTTCCCCCTCCATTTTTCCCTCCCCACTCTCTCCTCTGAACAGGGGAACCATCCCTGCCATGTTCTGCTCTTCTCCAAACACTCTGGTGCAAAGAAATGCCAATAAGATTGAGGTATCCATTGGTAGGGAATAAACCAGAGGGAAATCGTTGAGAGCTTGGAGCTGATGGGTTGACTTTGTGCCAGCCAGGGAGGGCACAGCCATTCATGGGCACAATGACACTACTGTTCCTTGATGCTCTCACATACGTGAGGGTGGCCAGGAGCCAAGGGCACATTTTAAGATCCATCTTGGGTTACACTGAAGAGTGTTGGAACCCTACAGCCGGGAAGGCCCAGCACATGGGGGTGGTGACCTTGCACCTGCCCTATAAAACAGATCCCACATCACAACTTTTTCTCTTGCCTGTAACCAGAGCCTTCCTCCAAACCAGGCTCTCCACAACTCGTGTCCCCCTTCCTTCGCTCTCCTTGGGTCTGGATTTGCTCACCCTTGCTCTCCCTGCCCACTCTTCATCCCTGCATCTTCTTGCTCTGTTGCCTGAGAAGCAAGGGAGGGAAACAACCAATTCTACTGTCAGCACCTTTCAGGTCAGCAGAAAGGAGAGAGTGTTGCTTCCGCATGTTGTTGGACTCCAATGCTATCTGATTTATGTTCATTTGGCTTTAGACAGTTGAAGGAGGGCATGGTGCTCACCTCCATCCCTGGCCTCCTCTTGCCTGTGAGTTGTCAGTGTCAGGGAGCAGCTGCTCCCTGAAGGGCAGGGCATGGCTGTGGTGGAGCTGGAGACCGGCACTCCTACAGCATTGGTGCTGCAGTGACTGACGGCACCGAGCTGAGCTGAAATGGTGTTCTGGGCCATGGGCAGGTGTGGAGGAGGCCAGAGATTGGGCTGGCCTTGTGGCCCTTAAAACTAGTGCGATAGCAAGGCGAAAGGAGCCGTTGGGGGAAGAATGGCAGGGTCTGTGTATTTCTTGTACATAGCCACCTTGGGGACCCAAGGGGACCCATCAGTTTGGCTTGAGGAATGTCTTGGCCCTTCCTTTGGCCTGTGGCTAAGGCAAGGTTGCACAGCCAAGGTGGGAGGTGGACAGGTCTTCTCTGCATAATCCCCTTGGTTTTCACGCATAGCGAGGATAAACACCACCTTCATTTTCATCCACCCCCTAACCCAGCCCCCTCTTTCCTTTCTAGGCTGTTCCCCTTCCAAGCCCTCTCTGTGCTGCCTGGGTGCAGCTCCCTGAGTGGGATGGGGTGGCTCTCAGCGGTTTCTGGGGCTGATGCAGAGGAACGTGGTCCTGGCCTCTGAGTTTCTCCCTGTGCACCATGAACAAGCCAGAGCAGGCAACAATGACTTCAGCACAGCATTTGGAACAGCCTACCCTACCAGAAGGGGTCAAAGCAAGGGGGTTACAATATTCCTGTATGAGGTTGGATATCGTGCAGAGTATTTGGTGACGTGAGGCAGACAGGCCAAAGCATAATGCTCAGAGAAGGATGCTGGCTAAAATCTGAGCTAAACTTCTCACTGCTTGCTCAGAGGCTGCCCCTGCCTCTCCTGGAGCGGACATACTTTGGGCACCAATGTGCAAAAAGCATGATAGCACCTGCCTCTCTTTTGTTCAGTGGAAGACAGCGGGCAAAGTGAAGGAGCATTAGAGAGGAAGGTAAAGAGACAGAGATGGTGTAGGGGATCGGCTGCATCTCTGCAAGGAGTCACCTCCGGAAAAGGTGGGATGAGGCAGGGGGCTGGCGCTGAGGAATATCAGAGGCCTGTGGGTTCCAACCTGTGGAGAGCCAGATGTGCCTGCTATCTGATGCATCTGGGGAGACAGTGTCAGGAAATTATTTCTCATTGGATTATAAGGCTGAGAAACAAAGCAACAGACTGTAAAAACCTCTGCCTTCTGCTTCAGTACTGGCTGATGCAAAGCTGAGGCAGCAGCTGGAGGCCATCATATGACAACCATAAATGACATGAGTTTGGCGGCCTCAGACGATGAGCTGTGGGGAACAGAAGCTTTCTCTCTGTCTTTTCCATTGGTCTAGCTCTTCTCCCCCTCCCTTTCTCCATCTTGGCTTTACTTTTTGGATTATTGAATATTTAAGTGTTTCTCTGTGACACTATCTCTGATCCTTTAATCCAGCTGGCCTGGTAATTCCACAGACCCAAATCAGCTCAGATTTCTCCACAGACGTAAGCCTTGTTCCTCAAGGGTTCACTCCTCCTCCATTTATCTTCCTTCATTTTATTTCTGCCCTTTGTGTCTCTGTGCTAGAAATTGGTTCAGCTTTTGCAGCGAAAGCTTCAGCAATATCTTTAGTGAGCAGCCTCCTCCCAAAATAAAAGGGGCAAGAGGGGATCTTTATTTTTCATTAACTAAGAATCCTTTTCTCTGTTTTTTATTATTTTCTTTCTCCTCAAAACTAAAAAAAAAAAAAAAAGAGTGTGCAGTGCCCACATGTTTTATCTGCTGTATGAAATTATTTCCTCTGCGCTGCCCGAGGACAGCCCTGCCAGGCTCCTGTCTCAGCACAGTGGGAGAAGGGTTGAAGCCGTAGCTGGAGGGAAGGGTGCTCCAGGCTTCTCTCCCCGATCAGAACCAGGAGCTTGCCCAGAGCCCAGAAATATATTGAAACAAATGTCACTTTGCCACTGATTCCTACAAGGTGTCCTTTCCCACAAAGGGGCAGTGTTCATAGCCCCCAGGGAGAGCTGGCAAAGTAGGAAGGTGGATGCTGGGCATCTCTCTTTGGTGGGGGGTAGGTGGGTGATGTGCTCCAGCTCAGGACTGCTGGCATTGCTGGGTGAGAGACTGGAGGCTGGTATGTGACACACTGCCTACACCCTGACCACCCCAGCATGCTCAAGCCAGGCTGGCTCACCTCAACAGCTTTGTCCCTGCGCCAAGAGGCAGGAAAAATTTTTAGAGCACAAGTGGTTACACGTGGCTTGAATTATTTATCCCTCTTGCATCAAGGAAGGAAGGAAACAAACAAAAAAGTGCTATTTTTTTTTCATGGGGGGAGGCTTGTCTGCATTTTCCCTGCTTCGTGCATTCTGTGTACATCATTTTCAGGCAGCTGAAAATCCGCGGCTGTGCTTGGGGCTTGCCTTTGTTTACACCAGGAGTTTTGAGCCCTCTTTTTTTCCCACCCTCCCTCCCGTCCCCTTCTAACCCCACACCGCTGCCTTCCCTCAGGTTCCTGGCTGTGATCACGTTACTTAAGGGAGCCCAGGTACCCTTCTGCATATCCCTGATATGAAATCATACGTCGTGAGGATTCCCTTCCTAAAGGCTTATCAGCATGGCAGGCAGTACCGCTCCTCTCTTGCTTGCACCCCCCTCCCCAACACTGTCTCTTCCCCATCTCCCTCTTGTCACAAAACCTTGCTGTCTATACTCTTA
>NW_009637863.1:1887-3885 GCF_000690535.1 Cariama cristata | reverse complement strand
CCCCGGAGCACGCAGGGCAGGGGGCAGCAGCTGGGGGGTACCCAGCAGCAGACCTGGCAGCTCTTCCCGGGGAGGCGGCTGAGGGAGCGATAGCGCTGGGGAGAAAATGCTGCCCGGTGTAGGGACCGGGGAGCGGGCGGGGGTCAGGAGGGCCCTGGGGCAGGGGGCTGGACGCAGCGCTGGGCACCCTTCGTCTGCTGCGCGGGGCTGGGAGGGGGCCCCCAGGAAGGACCACATCAGCACGTCCTGCCCGCTGGGGCCCTCCGTAAGTGACCACTAACGGCCAGCGCCGGAGCTGGAAACACGGGCTAGGCTGACCTCTGCACTGAGCCACAGAGCCCCTCTCTTGTTCTGTCTGAGGCAGAAAATCAATGGGTTTTCTCCAGAAAGAAATAAGACAGTGTGAACAGCGAAACTGCAAACTAGAGCTTCCAGGAGGCAGAGGATGCTTAAATCAGCAAGTAAATGCAGCAAGGAGGGCAAGGCAGGACAGAAGGCAGGGTGGGAGGTGGGGTGAAGGTCAGTCTCCACACACGGTCTGGCCCAGCCGAGGGCCAGGGCCGGGGACAATTCTGCCTTTCGGTGCCTGGTCCTTTCGCCCCGCCTAGGGCTGCAGGGGAGGAGGACGGGCAGATCCCCCTCCAGCCCGCCGTGGCCCACAGAGCATCGCAGCAACGCACAGCAGCCCTGCGCGGGAGCGACGCGCCAGGACACAGCCGTGCTTGCACCAGAGCCAGCAGCCGGTCTCCCAGACCAGAGCCTCCTTTGGCCTCTGTTTTCCTGCCTGAGCCCCTCTCAGCGAGGCCATGAGAGTATCGCCACCCCAGCCAAAACCAGCACGCGAGTACAGAGAGCAGCACGGAACTACTGCATGCAGCACACACGGAAACAAACCCATGAAACGCCAATGATCTCCAAGTGATTAATGCTTTGATTCACAAACACAGCACTTTTTTGTATTCTCATGTGCACAGTAAGCCTTTCCCTGAAGCAAGGAGTGATTACACCAACTATCAGGGAGTCCTTCACTCAAGCGCGTACCAATGTCCTAAAGACACTTTGTAAGAAAAACTTGTATCCTGAGAACATTTCCCTGGGTCTGATTACAGACAGGCAGTGCTGGCTGCACCCTCCTCAATTCCCATGCCCTGTTTGGTCACTGACCTGAAAGGAACTTCACATATATTGTACCACAGTTCTGCATCCCGGGTAAAAAACCTCCCTTGCGTCACCACAGCTGTCCAGCTTATTCAGGAAATAACGGGAAACGATGTACAGGAGACCCACTCGGGTGAAGGCAGACCCCTCCGCAGGAGGCCGGCAGGACCTCTGCAGACCATCTCGTCCATCCCACCCCTGCTGGGAGGGGGCTGGAGGAAGCTGCCAGGGCCGGGTCCCTCAGATGGCAGGGATCTCCCACCGCCACAAGCCTTGCTAAAGCGGGTGCAAGGCGAGACCCAGGCTCAAAGCGAGGGACCAGCGATGGCACTGCCAGTACACACAGGGATGCTGCCTCTCCTGGCACAATGCATGTTTCCTCCTCAAAAGCTGCGTTTCTGGATTTGTGCTGTTTCTCACCTGTCTTCTATACAACAAAATGCTTCAGCTCTTGCCCTTGCAGGAGTAGGGCTTAAAAACATGCCTGTAAAGCTCAGAAATTGAGGCGAAAAATAGGGTAATTATCCTTTATTTATTTTCAAAGCACTTTATTTTAGAATTGTTTCATATGTCTGGAGCAAACAACACTCAAAAACGCCAGGTCCTCAAAAAGGTAAAAACAATGCTGGGTTCCCTGCACCGGTGCAAACGCAGCACGGGTCCCCAGTCGTGGCTGAAGAGCTTCCAGGAGGACCCAGGGAAGATGGAGACTTCCCAGGCACTCACTTCCCTCACTTCTGCTGACTCATCTCTTTGGGTCCGGCATTTCCACACGAGTGCCGGAGCCTTCCTGGGAGGTGTGGGGAAGTTCAGGATCCCAAGCCTGAAGCTGCCCCACGC
>NW_009637863.1:1546-1856 GCF_000690535.1 Cariama cristata | reverse complement strand
GGCTACCCGACGCCCCCCCCCCCGGCCAGCCAGCTCCCTCACCTCCGGCACTGGCTCGCTGCTGGCTCGCAGCAGGCTCACCTGGAACGCGTGCCACGCCGGCGGCACACGCCCCGGTGGCACCGTGGTGAGCGCAGCACGGACACAAGGATTGCCAGGAATTTGGTTTGCTGTCCCTTTCTGTTCTGCTCCCCGCTGCTCCCCGCTGACTGTCTCTCTCGCACACACACACACGTCCCAGCAAGCCGCTCGGAAGTCACGGGCAACAGCAGCATCACCACCGGCTGCCGGCCACGCGCCACGACAGAAG
>NW_009637863.1:943-1529 GCF_000690535.1 Cariama cristata | reverse complement strand
CGGCGAGTGCCCTGCACCGGGCAGACAAGGCGGCAGCACGCTTCCCACACAACTCCTGCACGCCTGCTGCTGGCGCGGCCCCCAGCCCACAGCCACGCACGAGAGCGAAGCACAACGCTGCTCAGCTACCGCCACTGCTGCTAAAAGGAGTGCATTCGAAATGCAATGCATTAAACGCCGAACAAGCCACAGAGGAAGGAGAGCTCCGACACGCGGGGCTGCGGCGAAGGCAGCTCATTAGGCATTTGTATCACAGACGAGGAGCCAAGAGTGATACATGGGATGACTCAACGTGGCAGCACAGGAACATGACTGCAGCCCTGAGAAAAACGAGCGGGCGATCCCCCGCGGCCTCCTGATACACGGGGCATGGGGGGGGCACCTCTGGCTGGCTCTGCCACGGCTTGGGGAGATGGATACTTACACAAGCACAAACCAGAGCAGCTTCTGAGAAAAACCCTGGTTAAAACATTGTGATAACAATATAGATGGAAGAGAACGGTAAGGAACGTCCTGTGGTCGCGGGTGGGCTGTGGGAGCCCTGGGGGGACCGCCTGGCCCCCAGCCCCCCGGGGGCTCCCACACA
>NW_009637863.1:0-890 GCF_000690535.1 Cariama cristata | reverse complement strand
GGCAGGGCTTCACAGCCACGCGCCGTCTGCTACCCAGCCCCGGCTCTGTGAGGGCTGGTCGTGATATTCTGCGACCGAAACACTCCAGCTGGGAAAGCGCCTGGCCACGCGTGCCCCGGCATCCCTCGCGTCACCATTCCTCTGCACGCTCAGCCCCTGGTTTTAGGTGTTTAACCTGTAGAGGAGATCACCTCCTGGTTTCTTACTTATAAAAAGTAAGGGAGATATGGCACTCCCATCTTGTCCAGTGTAAAACCCAACGAGCTATGTTTGTAGCTGTATAATTACCCTGAGCTCAAGTAGGCACAGCTGAGAGCCTATTTTGGATTTTTTCACTGTATTTCCTCCTTGTCCTTGAAACAGAAAGTCTCGGCAATGCAACCCCTTGGTCCAGCAGCAGCGTTCCCTCCCAGGGAAACACCAGCTTCCCAAGGCAACTCTAAACCAGCATGCGTTAGTAATTACCAGCAAGCAATGACTTACCACCTGAACTGCCCATCGCCACTACACACGGTTTTCCTTTTGCACTTGTTGAAAGACGCGTGCACTAATAAGACACAAGCTGCCAGGGCTGCCTGCTTGGTGTCCCGGCTGGCGCGGCTCCGCAAACACGGCTGGGCTCACACAGGCAGAGTGCTCATCTTCCCAGGTCCCCCCCTCAAAAAGTCGGCATTACGAACTCCTTCCTTCTCTTTTCCTCAAGCCCCCAATAATTACTCAGGCAGCCGCACGCAATGCAGGAAAGGCAGCACAACCGCCTTTGTGACCCCGCGTTGTCTCACCCCCTCGGCCCTACAGAGCTGACAGCCCCACGGCGCACCCGGGACAGGACCCGGGCAGCCCGGCTGCAGCCCCCTCCCCACACCCAGCCCTGGGCTGGCAGTGCCTCC
>NW_009637862.1:8608-8825 GCF_000690535.1 Cariama cristata | reverse complement strand
AGCCGGGGCACGGAGCAGAGCTGCGAAGGAAAGGAAATGTTAAAAAGTGGTTTTTTAAAAAGAAAGAACTAAATTATTTTTAACGCTAACCCCAGCGATGTCACCTTCGTCTTTAACGCTGCAGCCTCTGACCGCCCGGGCGGTGAGGTCCGGCTGACCCGCCGGGGTACGCCTGGTGCTGGGACTCCTGCGGGTCACAACGTGAGGGCAGGTTGGG
>NW_009637862.1:0-8478 GCF_000690535.1 Cariama cristata | reverse complement strand
AGCCTCCCTTACAGGGACCTCGTGGGTCCCATCCTTCTACTTGCTTTTGGGGGGGCAGCCCTCCTTGAGGGGCCACTTTGCTGGGCATCGATGCCGAGCCCCCCCCGGGCTCTGAGCTGCAGCGATGCCGCGGTCCCCGGCAGTAAAACCAAAGAGAGGTGGGTGCTCTGCCCCACGCACCCGGGGTTTCCCTTTGGGTACCCCACAACAGGCTCCCCGCTCAGCTGGGCTGGCGGAGAAAGGTGGATCTCTCCAGATGTCACCCGGCAGGTCTCCGGGGAGGGAAACCAGCGTCACCGGGGATATGAGAAAGCGGAGCGAGTAATACAGCGTGGGGAAGTTACGGGGCAGTTTCCTTACGGAGGAAGGGAGCAGCTCCGGGCTGGCCGAGCTCCTCCGGAGGAGGCGATTTCAGTACTGCTGGGGTTTCGTTGGTCTGCGTTTGTTGTATAATTTATTGCGGTGGGAGTGCCTAGAGCCTTTGAAAGGTGCCTTTGAAAAGCACCTTTATTGCTTTAAATCTGAATAAATATGTAAAATGGAACATGTAATACAAAAAGTAGTTATAGATATGTACGTATTTCAGCTATGTGGGTCTGTTTCTTTCTTAATTAATTCAGTGCAGGCCATGGATACCATTTGCAAATGCACCTGGCTGTAAAAGCCTACTTTCCTTTGAAAGTCGGCAAGAAAGTCATGCAGTCGTTTGGCACTTTTACCTGAGATAGCTGGATAAAACCGGGATTTCTCGTAAAAAGCACCCCTGGAAGCTGTGGCTGGAACTGAGAGTAGGCACCTGGGAGACGACCAAATCTTTCTCTTTTTTTGAACCTCAGAGTTGTGGGTGAGATTGGCAGGGGAGAGTTGGAGAGGATGGAGATGTCTCACCTGGAGCAGAGGTTCCCACGTTTTTTTGTTCATATACAAGTCATGTATGGGTCAACGTTCATGGGTGGGACGCCGGCCTGAAGCAGCATAACAAAACAAGTACAGGCTGACTTCTTAAAGGAGAAAAATTCCCTTCACAGGCTCCATAGTAAAAGTCCCATGGGCCAGGCTTTGGGAACTCCTGCATCAGAAGGTCTGTGTCTTCAAACAGATGGCCGGGCAGCCCTTGGCTACTTAGAATATGTTTGGGGCTATATTATAGAGCACTGAGTAAAGAGATCTGTCACAGAAAAACAGTAAAAGGCAGTTTTAACCCTTCCCCTGGGGAGTGGCATGGATCCACGCTCCGCCTGCGTGACCAGTCCCTCCTCTCCCGTCCCCCACGCTGAGCCTGCGGGATGTTTGGTAGGGACCCAGCATTGTGGTGCTCACTTCAGGCGGTCGGAGGAAGAAGCCTCAGACCTCTGGCATGTCAAATTTGGCAGAGCAAATCCTGGAGTCAGACGCATATGGCCTCTGTGCAGTCACCCCGCAGGCTGTCCCAGCGGGGAAGGACCGAGAGGAGAGCGGAGGGCGTTGGGAAGGGCTTCCGGAGCGGCCAGAGGTGCGTGGCATCCAAGCTGGCACTCGGTGGAGGTCGATGAGATGCCGTCACCCCGGTGGTACCTCCCTACTTGTGGGCTGGTCCCTCGTAGCAAGGGGTCTGCTGCCATCAGGCGTGGTGGCCGCACCGGGTTCTTGCTGAACTCTTCTGCTTTCTTCACTCTCCTGGTAGCCCGGCGTTGGGCAGAAGCTGTTGAATGCCCAGGACTGAATTTCTGGAGAGATGTGGAGGCCAGCGCTGGCAGGAGAAGGTCGGTGGGACTCAGTGGAGTTGCACCTGCTTGTGCCCCAGGATAAACTGCAGCAAGGCAGTTGTAACTTCTCAGAGCTGCACACTGGTAAAAGTTAAAGGTATTTAAAAAACAGCTGGCCACTTGAGTAAGAAAATACGTTTTAAAATCCCTTCACTGGAGGTAAAACTTGCTAATGACTGAAGAGAGAGAAAGGCCATCCTGACTTTTTATCCGTAGCATTTATATTTATTTCTAGTGAAAAAGATTTTAACCAGGACCAGCTGCTTCCACAGCCCATCAAAAGCAATCCTAGATTGTCCAGATGGAGTCACTCAAGACAGAGACATGAGCGAGGGCTGCCACCGGCTCCAGGATTTCTGGGTTTGTCCTATTTTAAGAAGATCTCGCATCCTGCAAACACTGCTTATGGGAAATGATTGGGTGCAGAAATCCTAGTGGGGGCCCATGAGGCAGCCTCATGTGGTGATGTGGCATGCTGACATTTTGCCGTAACGTGGTGATGATTTTATGCTAGCATCAGCCCTCCAAAAGGAAAGTAAATATGTGACATATTGTTCAGGGAAACAAAACAAACCAGACAATGAGGTCCTGTGCCCAGTGACTGATGTAGCCTCTGCAGGCCCATGCAAAACCTCTTTTCCTTTGTGATCTGGGGATGCTGGGAAAATGAGTGCATCAGGGTATCCAATACCCATCCCTGGCCCATCCAGCCCTCCTCGCTTTTTGTCTTTGTGTGCGACCATGCAGGGAGCAAACACAGAGCACCCGCTGCGTTTCTATTGTTTCTCCTGTCTAATGGCCCTACTTAGCCATGGAGGAGCGGGATGGATTTGCGCCTTGCACACATTGTTCTTGGGGTTCAAAAGAATACTTAAACTAGAGCAGTAGTTAGTATGACAATGGAATAGAAATGAACACTCACTCCAGTGGCTGTGGATGGCACAGGGGCTTAGATAATGGGACAAGGGAGAAGCAAATTAATGAATCTGTCTCTCTGTTGACCCATCAGCATAAATATCTTGTCAGTCATATATGACAGCAGATCTAGTCGGCTGGTAAGAGCTACGTTTGCCCAGGCTCCCAGCTGTATTCTTTAAATCAAAAGTTTCATCAGGTAGTTTAGCAGACTGAAGAAAGCTGGTACTTGACCACATAGTGAGCCCCAAACGGATGAGCAATAAACGCTTCATCTGGGCGTCTTAAATGATGTAAACAATGGTACACTGAGGGCACGGGTGCCAGCTCCTTCCTCCCGCTCCGTGCCCATGGACGGTCACGGAGATGCTCCTTCGCAGCCTGCACAGGAGCCTCTCTTGAGCTGGGCAGCTGTGGGGACTCCCCGTCAAACTCTTTAATGCTCTTATATAGGGCTGTGCTGCCACCCTTAGCCAGCTGGGAGGGGTCAAGAAGTGTTCTGTCACTGGGTCCCCTTTGTCCCCTTTGCTGCTTAAGGGGGACAATCGCTGAAGTCTCCCCAGGTGACCAGATCACCTGCGGAAGGGCAGACAGCAGCATCCATCCCATCCTGGAGGGGAAATCGCTGTCACGACGGAGCAATTAAACAGCTGGGTAAGACTGAGATACTGTTTTGCTTAAAAGCCCGGGGTGAGGCATGGGCCCATTCTCTGCGCTTCTTCCTGTACGTACTTACATAAACCCAGCGTGGGAAACTCTTCTCAGAGCTGGGGATGGGATTTGTCTCACCTTGCTTCAGCCGTGTAATAGTTATATAGGCTATATCAATTATTTAAATTTCCTCTTGAGTCCACACTGAGAGATGGGACCATAGCGCTCATCCTGGAGGGGACTCTGTGCTAGACAGGACGAATCATCATCTGCAGAAACCCTTCTCTCCTCGCTGACTCCAGAGGAACCTGCACGACTAGATCAGGTGAGACCCCTAATTTTTAGAAAGCTAAAGCGAGGTGAGATTAATTCCTTCCTTAGTGCGTGACTAGAGCAAGGACGATGTGGTTTGCCCTGATGCAGAGCAGTCTGCGGCAGAGCTGGGAGCAAAGGGTGGCATCTGAGCATCAGCCGCTGGCCGCTGCTTGGGATGTGTGGCTGAGATTAGGATCGGGGGTCTCCCGGTTCTGGCAAGAGCACAATCCTTATGACAAAACTTGCCGAACCAGCTGCAAGGTGTAAAGAATACAGCCTCGCAGATTGTTTACATTTTGACAGTCTTTCCATTGAAACCTTCCTTGTGCCGCAGTGGGACACCTGAATAAAAGGCATCGTGACAACCCAGAAAGGGTGCAAGCTGGGATATCTGGATTAAGCCAGGGATCTGTACCACAATCATCATGCTGAATGGATTAATTGGTAAAATCAGGTTGTGCACTGATTTTGAGCACCCTTTCAACTTTGGGGGAAGGAGAGTCTAATGCAGGATTCTGTTTTAGGCCCATTCCTAACAAAATCTGGAGGGTTGCAGCAAAGGTAGGGGAAGGAATGTTTCAAATGACATATACCACAACTAAGGAACTCTCTGTAGGTTACAAAGCATTTCCAGTTTGTTGTTTGTACATGCAGAATGCTCCAAAATAGATACTGCAATGGATCGATAGCTTTTAAAATGTGTCTGGGTTTTATTAATTCGTTAGGGGATCTCATAGTTAACCTTTGAATAATCAGCTTAAAAGCAGAAGGCAGATTTACTGGCATACGGTTTTACATGGACATTTTGCTGGTCAAATGCCAAGATACATAACAATTTAGATGTCCAATGTGTTTATTATCTAGGATCTAGCAGAGGCTTTAGCCTTCAATCTTGAAACGTACACAGTGGCAGCTCACGTCTTTGGAGAATATCACCAAACTGAGATGCTTTATCTCATGTACTGGGAAACGTATTATTCTGTTCATGAGGAATTGTCCAATGAAGGCACTTTACACAATATATTGTACAACTGCTTATTTTAGTGCCTGCTTGTTTTCCCGTTTAAGAGTTTTGGCCACATTTTCATGTTGTGTTTCATTTCATGCTTGCTGCAACCCCCCTGCAGATGAGTGCTGCTTCTTGTCTCATTTTAGAAACAATTCACAGCTGATTAATTCCTGCTAACTCTTCAAACTGATGAAAACAGTGAGCCTTCATTTGCAAGGACTAATGCCAGTTTTAAAGTATTCCTAGATGTAGCAAGTCCTTCAGGAGCCTTTTTCCTGGTTGTTTCCCGTTCCTTCTCCCATCAGACATGGTAGCAGGAGTTGGAATGGGGGGGCAGTCTATGTCCTGTCACCTTGAATTTTAACCACTGTGATACCTGCTTTTTCCCCAGACTGAGTGTAGATGACAGGGCAGAAAAATCACCAGGGAGAGCTTCCCCGATGTTAGCTCTCCAGCAGTGACTGACACCAGTGGAGCTCTAGCAGGGAAGCAATGACAGAAGATGCTGGAGATAAAACCCTGGCAGGGATACAACTGCTACTGCAAGTTCTGCTTGCTCCCTCACGCCTGCTCTTCTTGCCTGGGGGGGAACCTAGTTCACTGGCACACTTAGGGCGGGTGGCACGGGAGCTGTATAATCCCACAAAATATCCTCTTTGATGGACCTGTTTCAAAATATCTCTTCATCCTGCAAACAGTGGGGAAGTGGTTAAAGATAGGAAATATATCCACCTGCTAATGTACTTCTGTGGTTCTCAGGAGGCTCTTAATGAAGGTGGCATCACTATGCTCACCTGAGGCAAGGCAGCCCTGCCAGGAAGCTCTTCCTAAACCCAGGTGCAGGTGTTCCTCATGATGGAAAATACTGCACTGACCTCAGCTGTGTTGTTAGCCAGCAGGACAGCAGGATAAGAGCGGTGAGTTGGAGAGACACAAGCTGTGTGAAAGGAAAGAAGCTTATCCTTGGTCTATTGCTGCTACAGTTTTGCTTGGAGTTTGCAGCTTGGAGATTGTGGGACATGCTGGATGTTTAAGGGGACAATAAGCACTGGACAGGTAAGATGATGTTGTAAAGATCTCAGCATAAAGAATGAAGCAAAGCTGAAGAAGGACATAAGAATAGAGGAAAAGGGGAAAAAGCACGGAGGTACTTTCTTTGTATGGTGTGGAGAAGGAGGTGAGGTGGGGCCTGGGTCTAAAGAGGTGCCCGGGAAGCCTGCTTTAGCACACAGACCTATGATATCCCAGGCAGGCGTGTGTCTGCTCTTCTGAAGGCAACAGTTTGGGAAAAAAAACCACCAACAACTGCATGCCTCTGTGGTGAATTGGTGGGCATCAGCTCTCAGAACAGGTTCTTAGGTCTGACTCTTGTTTCTCCTTATTTACCAGATAAGCAAATTGGTGAAATCAGGTTTGATCTTAAAATTGCTATTCACGTGGCTTCTAACTGTGTGGTTATTCAGAGGCAGCCATCAAGGGTGATTAGAAGATTCATAGAAATCACCGTACTCTGAGTGACTGCAGCCTGGATGAGGACATACCAACAAAAGCTGCTGTACAAGTACAACACTTAAAAAACCAGGACCTTTCTTAGCAAAACACGGTAATGGCCACGGTACGGTTGAGGTTTGTGGTGTATCAACACCAAAGTGGTTTCGATTTACTCCTAAAATAACAGAGAATGATAAGTTTTCTTGCTTAGAAATCTGCTGAAGAGTCTAAGCCTTGTATTGCTGTGGAGTCCAAAGCCCCTCTAACAACAGACTCGGTACTGCCGTATTTTTTGTAGTGCTTTTGTGTAGAGCTTCACTGGCCTGGAAATGTGCTGCCCGTAATCCTATGAGATACTGTTAAACCAATGAAAGTGGCCACCAAATTCGGTGTCAGTGGGTCGCAGCTCAGACTGGGTTCCTGTGATGCCCCAAGCTTGCTCTTCCTGAGTTCAGTGCTGCTGGGAGATTTTGGACACACAGCTTTACAGGCTGATGCTTTCTCTTACTAATGGAGCCACGACAGCACAAGCAGCAGCAGTGCAAGCTCTTCTGTGCTGCTCATCTGATGTTCCTTCACGCCAACGTGGAGGGGTAGCCAGTAGCATTAGAAAGTTTGTACAACACCCATCAGGAAAGATGCCTGCAGGCTTGGCACGTGGATCGATAGCTATTGGCAGTGAGGCCAAAACCATCCCATTCATTGTATGCAAGATGGGTAATACGTACAAATGGCAGTACCCTTTGGTCACTGACATGTTGGGTGGTGGCCTGGAGAGAAGCCACAAGTCACAACCAGTTCCCTGAGCCGGCAGGCCCTGCTGGTGACTTTACCAGAGACTGGTGAGCTGCTGATTTCCAGCAGTGGTTAGGCTTGGGGGCTGTACTCCAGAGAGCCTCAGGGTTGGATGAAATGTGGAGCTCTCTGTTGCTAACAGATGAAAGTGAATTTACATTGCTTTGGCCTAAAGGTTAGTAAGTCACAGAAATCATTGCTGTGTTAGAAGTCCTTGAAATCTGGAGTGTAAAGTTTGTATCCATACCTGGTGAAGTCATCTAGGGATAGTCAGAAGGTACCTGAGACTCTTCCTTTCCAGAGTTGTTGTCTCTATCCTGTCCTAATGCAGCGCCACAGTAGCGGGAAGACTTCCCTGGGCTGTTCCCCCCTGTTAGATCCTATTACTTTCCTTTTCTCCATCTGGGTGAGATCTTGCTGTGTTTGGGGTGCTGGACTGCCTTCGCCTGCTATTGGGACGTCTGCAGAGGTAGGGCAGTTGGGCAATATGGAACAGAGCAGCACCAAGCAGGGTGTAAGCCTAATTCAAACATGCAAACCAGGATCAAAGTTTTGCATTGATCGGAGGAGGGGGGGTTTTTTGAGCTTTGGAAGAAGTTTTCCATCGGGACCTAGCTGTCCAGTGGCTGTGAGTAAGTGCTGAAAGCTAGTCTGGTAAAGGAAGCTATTTCTGTGGAGGTAACGGCTCATCATTTGTGTCAGCTCTTCATCAGGAAAGCAGCTCGCAAACCAGAGAAAACTGAAGTATGAAAACTCTGGGAGCAAGGACTACTTTGCTGTGGCCATTTCCCTGGAAACTGGGTGTGTGGACATGTGGGAGCGTGTGTGCTAGTGTTCAGATGAGATTTCTTGATTAGACCTATCGTTAACATATGCTATCTCTTTCCCCAAACCAGGGAGTTGCTTTAGTAAGTTGTCAGAGGTTCATAAATATGTGATGATTTCTGTGGAGCTTGGTTGTAAGCTTGCTGGTAACACCTAATGCTGAGTATCTGTCTGTTCTTGATGATTCCTCACTCCAAACGCATGCGGAGACCCTCACCACATCCATGCCATGTACATATTCGTGCTGAAAACTCACTGCTCTTCCATGACACTACTGGATACGGTGTGCTTATAAAAGTCCTTCCCTTGCTGTGTGCACAGGCAGGGCCTGAGTCCCAGGTGACATTTGATGTCCCCATGTTATGCAGAAGGCGGCCACTTCTGCCCACTGAATCTCTGAAGCTCTCAATAGACCAAGTTTTCTGGTGCTTGCTGTCATTTCCACGCCTCCCTTTGTGAGTGGGCAGGTGGAATGTCAGAAGATGTTTAGAACAGGAATTGGGGGTGAAAATCGACTGTCCAGCAATTCAGATCTGCAATATCGTCATCTCTGGAGCTGTGTACAGGGCACTGGTCTTTTTATCTGTAGGAAAGGGCCACAAAATGTTTGAAGGACATGGCATGCTGGCTCCATGGCGTGTGCTCTGGCAAATCCAAAGACAAGGCAGTTACTGGCTACATATATATATGTAGTTATATCCCTAATATATATATTATTTATATATATATTAA
>NW_009637861.1:0-9125 GCF_000690535.1 Cariama cristata | reverse complement strand
GGGCCTGGCACCGTCGTGCTCAGCCGCCCAGCCCCGATAGCCCCAGCGTGGCACAACAAAGGGGTTTCAGTAAACCTGAGCGCGAGTTACCTCTCTGTGAAGGACAAAGGCACATCTGCAGTAAAGGTGCCGTGTTCCTTAAAGCTTAGTGAAAAGTCGGGGGGGGAGTGTTTAGAGGAGAAAAGGGAGCTCGCGGGATGTAGAACTGGGTGATTGTACGCACCAGGACTCCTGCTAGTAACAGGTCTGCAGCAGACCCGGTGATCTACACAGCTGGAAGCTGCAGACAATAAAAAGGTGCAGTTCTTCAACTACACAACTGTTTACCTGTGGTTTTGCTTCATTCTCAATTATCTAATTACTTTAAAACAACATTCTTCCAAAATATGTATCAACTGCTACGTGATGCTGCTTCTCTTTTCAGGGAGGACAGAAGAGACACTTGGTACATCTTCTGACTTTAAAATCTGTTCATCTTGTCTACATGCTACGATATTGGTTTGTATAAATAAAGCCTAGATTGGAAATGAAATGCGACTTTTGTAGCTGAAGATGGGACTCTGCCTGCTGGAGTGATGAGCTCTGGGCACCGGAGATCTGGTCCTCCTGCCTTTTTCATGTGGGGAGACTTTGACTGGCCAGGCCAAGCAGATGTGTATTTTCTCTTCATCAGATCCGACGGGATGTTCAGCCACACTGCCACCCTGTCTGCACTCAGGATTTACCAGTCTAGTCACAGGCTAAGGCCAAGTTACCTGATCACAGGAACCTTCATTCCTTGGGTCACCCCCTGTACTTTTCCCCAGAAGGAAAGGAAGGCAGTAGTAGCTGAACACTCTGGTAAGAGAAAAAAAACACAACCACCACCCCCCCCAAATGCTGGTACCCAAAAAGTGCTGCTACACGGAAGATACTGACAATGGTGATTCTTCCTCTTTTATTCTCCATCTAGCCTATTAATTCAAGGCAGTTTTCATTAAAAAAAAAAAAACACAAACAAAAAAAAACAAAACCCAAAGTTACAAGCGTAATAGTGAAACTATGCAAGGCCACATTCATGTTCCCACTCCCATAATTCCATTCAGATGTCGGTCCTGCTCATTATAATAATATTGTCTTTCTCCACAGTCACACTTCAGGATGTGTGTGTGGGGGGAAGTTCTTTACAATAAAAAATTACCATGAAAAACTGGGAGGAGAATGAAACAGGCAAGCTTCTGAAGAGACTTCTTCAATATCTGTCAGCAAAGCAAGGTTGAGAAATTAAAGACCTATGAATTCTTCAGTGATATGCAGAACATGTGTTCACTGCATAAAAAGTAAGTTCAGTGCTGCTGAGTACCTGTGACTTCTTGATCCTGAGCTGGAATAAAAGCAGGAAGATCTTGTTAAACAACTTCAGACTAGATAGACAGAAGGGAGAAAGCGAAGCTGCACTTAACCCAGATAATCTAATAGATACAAATAAAGTGCCTGGAACAGACGAAAACCAGAAGTGGCAGACATGATTAGTCACAGATGGCAAGTCAAAAGGAGCATTCACCATCTCCCATTGTAACAGAGTCCAGGGGATCTGCAATGCTAAAGTAAGCAACTCAAAGAACAAGATGAGTTACTATTCTCCAGGTCACCTTGGCTTGTCTCTGTTTATGGCGTCTTTGGGGCAGATAATATACCTGTTCTTTGTGTGCTCTCAGTGATCACAGAGGGCCAACTGCTCTTTAATGGACGGAGAGCCAGGGGCCAAGCATGATGATACGGTCTCACCAGCCAGGGTCGGGGCGTCACCGGCCAGGGCTCGGTCCCGCGATGCCCCGGCAGTGGGAGCAGGGCAGGCCCAGTGACAATGGCAGACAGGGGCAGCTGAGAGCCCAGAGCACCAGGCAAGCTTGTGGTGACACGGCAGGTCTGAGGTCAAACTGGGAAGTCAGTCCACTGGTCAGGGTCAAGTCCAGTGATGGTGACCAGGGTCAGGCACAGCTGGTATCTGGGCAAGTCCATAATGACAAGGCAGGTGTCAGCCATGGGCTGGGGCCCAGATCTGTGGGGGCCATACCCAGGCATGGGCATGGCTGTTGCTAGGCTGGACACCAGTACTCCTATGATGCAGCTCAAGCAGGAGACAAGGCCCAGGTTCAAGCTGAAATGGAGATCCTGGGCCCATGGGCAGAAGGTACGGGTAAAGACCATAGGAGTGAATGGCCTACCCATACGCTCGCGGCCCTGATATTTACACTGGATGTTCATGTCTAGTCCCCTCTCCTCCTGTGTTTCTCCCCTGGACAGTGTATGAAAATGTCCTGCCCATCTGAGACTTATTCCATTGTCACTGCTATCCACTTATAAAATGAAGAGATTTGTGAGGTTCAGATTCTAATTCAGATACGGATATGGTTAAATAGTTTTAGCGAAATGAAAAGGCATGAAGGAAGGCAACAAAGCATGATGCAACATGTAGAACAGGATCACACACCATCTAGAAATACAAACTAGTGAATGTGCTTTGTTCAGGGCAAAACACAGCTCCTTTCTGCAGGTCACCTTTACACAGTGTTTTGGAAAACAAAGACTGATCTTCTCAGCTAGTCCAAAATAAGAAAAGAGTAGGGCCCATTCCATCCTACCCTCTAAAACACTGACCATCTCCAAACTTCCCTTCTTTCCAGCTTCTCTTCTAGGAAAACTGTTAATTCCCACAGCTAGAAACTACTAGCCAGCATATTGCCGCAGAAGGCCGGTGGCAACTGTCTTTTCTAAAGAACAAACACTTAACATCTTGGCTGGTCTGAGCAATGGCACAGATAATACCTTCAAACAAGAACAAAGACAATTCAATTACAAAGAAAAAGTGAAATGATTGGATAAGTTAATGACAACAGTGCTATGAATAAAACGAATGCCTTTCCAGTTTCTACTTCCCTCCTAACTTGCTAACAACAGTTGTCGGTCAGGACAGGCAGTGGACAAAATAGAGAATTGCTAGGTCCCAGAAGCCTGAGAGGCATACTAAGGGAGTGAGGCCACAATAAAAGACAAACTCCTGTCAGGCCAGATTTTGATGATGCAATCCAGCCTGAATAAATCACCCATGAGCATGGTTCTGAACAACTGGCTTCCTGGCCGCAGATTTCACCTGGATCAGTTAGAGGCAGTAGTCCTTCCAAGCACAAGCTGTCATTTTCTTCCAGTCCATTTTGATTTCCAAAGGAGAAGGATGAACACTAACACCCTGGAGGCAGGTGTCAATGTCTTTCTCATGTATTTTGGCCAGGTTCATCTATGTGTTACACCAACAAAAAATCTGGAATTGGACTGAGGACAAGACAGCCTTGGACATGCATTCCCATGTTATGTTTCTTTCCTTTCCTACCAGTTGTGCCAAGGCACTAGTTTGCGGAGCCATTATGTGAACTGCATCAGGAAACAACTGTGAATTTTAAAAACTTTAAAACCAAAATTTTATTTAACAAGGTTTAAGGTGAAGTGGCAGATGTATAGGTGCAGGTGTTAGAAACAAAAAAATGCCAATAAAATACAAGATGCAATCCAGTACACATCAGTACAGAGCATCTTTATTATTGTGGACCAGCAAAGGAAAGACAGTAACATTTTTTATGGAATAATCATACTTTAAGCAGCTTCCTCAAATTCTGGATGACTTCTTTCTGTGTCTCAACCAATTATTCTGGTCTGGGTTTCCTGCATTGATTTACAGCCTATGCATAATGTTGGCATCTCAGCTATTCAAATTCTTTATTTTCAGTATTCTCCCCATCTCTGGTAAGCCTATGTGCTGTAGTGATAACCAGAAATGGAAGTTTTGTGGCTTCACCGACTCTTTAATTGTATGGCTCATTTGCATAAGATAGTGGAGTCTTTTTATGTACATTAATTTTACAACAGAAGTAACTTACTGTAACTTCACTAAAATGACTTGATGCCACAGCATCAGTTTTGTTCATGCATCTGCCACTGCTGCTGTTACTAAACTCATGGAGGTGCATGTGTGTGCAATTCACTATGCATACTTACTCTTTTGCAGAGCAGAAGCCTGAATGTCCCTAAGCAAAAAGGAAAAAATTAGTTACTTTGCCAAATGAGTGCAAACTTTTGCGATCCAAGTGTCAATTCTGTGGCACTTCACAAATTTGCCCAATACCCTCCTAAACGCTGCTGGGATCCCTAACAGTACTTCTGTTCAGACTATTGCCAAAAATGGAGTTCACAGAAATACTCTAGCATGCGCCTGATCAACAGCTTTGTGTGCTGTGTTGGTTCCTTAAAGAAGCAATGCAGCAAAGCTCTCCCAGCTGCTGCACAGCAGTTTTTACCCCTCTTAAATTTGTTATCACAGAGGTTACCAGCATTGCTGAAGGGCTCAGCTTTGGCCAGCAGTGGGTCCATCCTGGAGCTGTCTGGAACTGGCTCTGTCCGATCCTGGGCCAGCATCTGGTGTCTTCCCACAGACGCCAACCCTGCAGCTCTTCAGCTACCAAAACCTTGCCACGTAAACCCAGTATGCCATTACTGATCACACACGTTTGTGCTGTGTGTTGGGTTCAGCCCAGTGTTACGCCAAGTTGCAGTACAGATCCAGATGAAATTCTCTAGGATAGAGTAGCAAGCTCTCTTGGACTGATGTGAGCAGAATGCAGTGACCTGCCCACCTTTCCAAGGTGTTTACTGTTAGTGTCATTTGCTGCTCACTCTTACCAGTGCTGAAGTCTAACAGCTGTAGCAACTGCTATAATCTGAAATTAGGTTCCCTCATTTAACATTCTCTGTTTTATCCCCCTGTCGCATCCTGTCATTAAGCCAGATTATAAGCAATCTGGGGCAGCAAATGTCTCTTTACTGCTGGCTCTTTGTTTGAAGGCAGCATAGAAGAGTCCTGGTGAAGACATTGGCTACAAATAGTAATTATCTAGATGCATTACTAAACTAATCCAGTATAACAATGCATACATACATTATAATTAGTAAAAAAAGCAAACAAAATTTACAAATGAATGCAATGGCTGAGGATTCTTTAAAAATAACCAATATTATCTTGGAAATAGTATAGAAAAATAAACATAACCAACCTTCAGCATGAAAAAGCAGCAAAACTTTATTACTAATTACTGATTGGAAAGATGCAGGTAATACCATCATGTTACAGTGTGATGATGAAGGCCTTTTTAGACCATTAGGAATACCCCTCTTGGAATGAGCCATTCTAGATAATTTTCACTCAAGAGTGCAACAGAAACTGGCTCAGGAGATGTCACACCTACTCAAATAAAGTTTATAGACCTTTGTATAGCACTACAATTTTGGTGATGTATTTGTGATTACAGCAATAGTGAACCTGAAAGTAAGTGTCCAGTTTGATAATCAGATTTTTAAATTAGTTTTGAAAAGCTGGAACAAAATAGGTCCACAAATACAGTCTCAAGGATAAGGGGAAATGGAAAACGAGAGATTTTTAAATGTTCGCTTTAATAAATTAAAGAGAAGACTGAAAGGCGATGTGTTTATTTTAGTTACATTACTGAGAAATACTTTAGTCAAATATAGGTTGTCAGACTCAATGCAAAATTAACTAGAATAAATTCTATATATGGTATGACACAGAAGGCTGAAACAGAAGAGTGATGGCCTTTGTTTTGACCATAAACCTCTATGAAGGCAAATGCCATTTACACTGGGATTTTCCTCAAGTAACAAATACCTGAAAACAAAAATTCAAATAGGACCTTGCTTGCTGATTGAATCTGGAGCCAAAGTTCACATGGATTTTAAGTTCCTTTACAGATCACTTTAGACTCTATTACAAATCATTTATTATTATTTAAGGAATAAAAGGTTTGTAAAGCCACACACTGAAACTTTGTAGAAAATTTTTGTGCCACAGTCTAGATTTGGCTTTCTGGAGGATTTCAACAATTCACATTTCGCTATCATTCAGGGAAAAGAGAAACTGGTATTGAAACTTGCTTTCCTTACAGTCATGTTTGGTTCAACTCATTCTGAATCTCACCTTCAGACTCGGAGTGCTATTTATCCAATCTAAATTTAGGTGTCTAGATGTAAGATAAACGGTTTGGCTCCATCTGTACCCAGCGGGGTTTTAGCCACAGTTCATCTTTCTGGTTTTGAAGGTCTGAATTGCCTCCATGGACATATTCACAAGCCCTCCACAGACTATGAAATGAGCATGGGATGACTTCCCCTGACGTAGACACCTATGTGGCAGTCACCAGCATTCAGTCTGATAAATTTTGCCATAAACATCTATATCATAACCAAGACACTACCGGCAATCTCATCACTTTTTGGGGACTCAAAAAAGATCCTTTGCAGTTTCCTGACAACAGAAAAGATACATTCTCTCAAAGATTTAAATAATCAAAGAAAAGTCTACATTCTATTAGAGAGCAAAAATGCTCTGTCCACAGGAAGAGAAGCCAAGAAACTGATGACTCAGTACCTCCATAGATCTACCTCAACCACAAATGTTAGCCTTCAGGTAGTTTCTTCCTTCCCTACTATCTATGCATCTCCATTTTCCAGCATCCTGCAGCAGATCAATACAAAAGAGAAGAAATTGAAGACACAGTGGCTCCATAATCCGAAATAAATCTATGCAGAAGCTGTATTGCAGGCCTGAAGCCTTCCAGTCTGCTTTCAAATACTCTAAAGCCAGATTTGGAGCTGAGTATCCCAAACTCAAGTGGGGAGTTATCTCTTCAGTCATACAGGAGACCTAAGAACCACAAAAAATAGTCAAAGACCAAGCTTTAAGCACAAAACTCTGTAAGAGTAAGAATGTAAGAATGTAAAATGTAAGTAATGTCATTGTAAAAATGACAAAAAAAATATAATAATCAGAACTGGAGCATGACTTTGAAACATATTTTCTGCGTGGGAAAGACAGAAATGAAGATAGAGATCATAGAGTAACAATTATATGTGCAAGTGCATAATGTAAAGAAACCAAATAATGGATAAAGATCTCTTCAGCTGCATGTAATTTCAGAAAAAAGTCTACCAGGAGTCTGCAAATAGTATCAAAAAATTTATATCCATATGTACACTATCAGGTGGTATTAAAAGAGGAATAACGCTACTGAGAATTATGAAAATCCTTAACTTCCCAGGCACAGACTGGAAAAAAAATGGTAGTAACAATGGCTGTATCTAAGCAGTCACACAGGTGATAACCAACAACTTCATCACAGAATAATCCCAGAACTAGTAGGGGTATACTTTAAATATTTTTTTTTGCTAAGTAAGGGAGATTTTATTGTAACTCTGACCATAAAAAAAAACCAACCTCCATTTGAATGTTGATTCAGTTTAAACTAAATGGAAGGACAAATGAAAACAGGCCTGTATCTAAGTTGCTGACTTATAAAAGGGAGAAATTCTGGCAAATTGAGAGATAACTAGTGTAACTAGTCAGACTTATGAGTTCAATATGAAAGGACCTTGAAATTTATTTAAGACAAAGGTGCTAAAACTGCACTGATCTTCTTAAAAATGCTGCATTAGAACAGTAGTGCCAGTTATGACTGAACTGCTGGTAACTTCAGTCAGGGAAGGAATCACCTGCATCTCTGTAACAGCCCTTTCACTTACAATGTCAGTTTTCTTTGTACTTGAGGAAAGCGGTCAGATTATACAGACTCAAAGACAAACAGCATGCAAGTGACACACACAGAGTCCTACTTGTCTTTTCGCACAACCTGCCTATATTACCAAGACAGCACAGAAAGTTCAGATCAGCTCGTGGATGAACACCAGGTAGTCAGAGCAGAACCTGAGTAAGAAGATGGTTATAATGTTAGGTAAATTAAAGTACTTTGGAAAGTCTTCTATCGCATGTACACTTCTTTGGCTGAAGGCACACACAATTGGAGCAGTCAGTGTGTAGTTTAGACATATTATCAGACTCTCAGACATAAGTGGTTTTAAAGAAAATTCCCATTAAATATTAGGAAAAAAATCACTGTGAGGATCTCTGTCCTTGGATATACTCAAAAAACAAACAAGCAAGGCAATGAATAACTTGATCTAATGAGTTCTGCATGGAGAAGGGGTGTTGGATCAGATAACTCCCAAAAGATCCTTCCAACCAAAATTATTCTTTGTTCTATTCTTTCTTTCTTAAGCTATACTCTCGGCTAACAGCAACAATGCATAACACTTTCTCCTAGAGGATTCAATCCTATCCCACTGGATGATGACTTAGATTAACCAAATTACCTCATGCTTACTTGTATTTCAAAACACACATTTTTGATCTTTCCTTTTCTAACACAGACAGCAACCTGCACATTAAAAACAGGAACAGAAGGTAAAAGTCCTATGAAAGAAAAATATTCCAGGACATAATTATACCCAAAAGGAAAGGAAGAGAAAAGAACAAGGCAGAGAAGAGATATTAGTCATACAATAATGTGCTACTGGAAAGCAGGTACTTGAGACTGAAATGACTGAAAAATTAAGAAATTACAAAATTGTCTCGTGTACCCTAAAAGGTGTGATTCTTGAAACCTTGAACTAATTACTCACATGAGTAGAGCATTTTAAATGTAATATTCCTGCTCCGGTTCCTTTCCTCCAAAATAGGGATAATCACACCATCACAGCCCAACTGAGTATTGAGAAGTTAATTGGTGTTTGTGAAGCATTCCAGTAGGATAGCGATGAACAGCATGGCGACACCTACGTGGAAGTTAGTAACTCCATTCAATGTGGTGGTTAGTGGCATGTGGTGAACAATGCCCAGGGCAACAGAGTGAAGGATGATTAAAAGCACTATTGACTGGTTACCTCCTCAGTTAGTACTCTCCATGCTTCACACTCCTCAGTCCTTCAGACTGAGCGAAATGAGTTCCTATTAAAAAAAAAAAAAAGCCCACAAATATGTAATTGAAGTCTGTATCATCATGCTTATTTCCAAATGCTGAGGACACCTCCTCTCATCATGTCACGGCATGTTAATATCAAATTACCTTTTATGATGCACACACTGAACTATCACCCAGGCAGACGGCCTAATGGAAGGAAGCACGCCCCGGGAGCGCACAGCGCGGGTGCGTGGGCCTGCACTACCTGCACGGTGCGTGCAGAGCCAC
>NW_009637860.1:0-2669 GCF_000690535.1 Cariama cristata | reverse complement strand
GGGGGAGCGGGGAAATCAACCACCAAGAAATACTTGCACTGTATTAGAAAACCACATATGTGTCATGGTTTATTTAGAATAGAAAAAACCTCCCCTTTTATACTAATTAATGACACATAATCCCACTTATCTGTCCTTTCCTATACTATAACTAAATCAAGTTAACACCAGAAAGAAAAGTAAAAAAACCCTAGACATATCACAATGCACTAATAAACCATGATTAATAAATGCTCAGCTCCCCAAAGTTCTCCTAGCAGCATTTAAAATAGGTTTAATCATTAAACACATGTGCAGTGGGAATAGGTCTTTCATTGCCTATTTCCAACTACTTAAAAAAAACGAAACACCCCCGCCCCTTTCTGCTTGTTTTAAAGAAAGCCTTTGAGTATTCAGGCAGGCAATTTAAAAGATTGCGCTCTGGGTTGTGTTGAATGAGTTCCTGACCTACAGTTGAGAAGAGAAAGTTCCCATCACACGCTATGTCTTCAGGTCGTATGAGAAGAGAAACCAGCTCAGCTGACCAGCTTACCACAGGTACGTAAAAAGCCTTTTTCTGAAAGCAAGGAATCAAAGATCTGTCACATGCGGTTCTAAATACATGCAGAATGAGACTACATGGAAGAACTGAAAATTCACTACAAGACCATCTTAGAGCTGAAGAGCTAATTAACTTTGCTTTGAAGACTGTGCCAGGAAAAAGGCACATCTCAGACACAGTGGGTTCAGCATCAGATTTACACCTGCAGAACCACAGCACATCCACACATAGGTAGGCTGCTGCACAGTCTGTACAGTCCCTGGAAGAAGCAGGGCCAGAACCGGCTGGCTCTTGCCAGAACAATTCACTCAGCTCTTAAATCTGTTTTTCCTGACAGAGGTACCTTGACCACTTCCCATTACATGGCTAGCACACATCTCTGACTTGATAAGAGAGTGCCAAGAGAGGGATGCTTAAGGAAGGCTGCACCTGGAAGTGGCCAGCTGCTGCTAGAAAAATTCTGGCCAACAGCCTGTTCCCCAAGTTTCCTTTGGGAAAACATTCCACTAAAATCAAAATCTTAGAACAACAGGATACCACCCTACAGAAACGAGTTTGAGTTGATCAAAGTGTTTTCCACTAGTGTTTAGAGTGATGTTGACACTTCAGTAGCTTAAACTCCAAATACCCCAAGCACAGCCTCTAAGAGTTATACAAACAGAAACCATATCTCAATTTTCCCTTCATGTGAATTAAGTGAATTAACAGTAATCTTGGGGAAAAATAACAGCCTTAAGCTAATCAGATGATCATTCCAGTTTTTCTTGGAAATCTCTATTTATTTTCAGCTGCTCTTGTTATGACCACCAGCCTCTTAGTTTTCAGAATCAAGTCACAATTCCTTTTCCCACACAGTGCTTGCATATTGCCTGTCACTGTAATATTTAGATGCTGATTTCCACAAAATATGTGACTTAGGACAGCCCTCCTTGCAGGAAACTAATGTCTGCAGTTCTCTGTCAGCAATGTTCTGCCTACATGTTGTGCCGGCTGCTACACAAACTGAAGCGCCTAAATCCGCGATTAAGCCCTTGCAGAATTAGTCTCATTTTCTTTATGCATTTGTATGGTAGAAAGAAAAAGTCGTTATCACCATAAACTCTGATAAGGTACATTTTGAAGGAGATTTATGGTCTCTGTTGCAAAACAATCCTTTACAAAGTCTACTAGTAAGCATTTCATGAATCAGCTGAATTTGATGAGAACTTGTAGTAAAATAGTTTAACATAGCTACTGAAGATGTATAAGTCACTTTCACTGTAAAAACAAGATTTTGTGATTATGTTAACTCAGAACGGTTTTAAATGTTAAATAAAGGTATTTAAAAGTTACTTTAAATAAAGTTCATTCTACTGTTTGCAGATTTGTCTTTCTTAGACAAATGGCACCATTTGGGGGTGGGGGCAGAATAAAATATCACTCCTTATGCTCCCGAGGATGGTGACAATCTAACACACCTGGGTTTTTTTCTACGCACTTCAAAAAGCCCAGATTCAAATCTGGCAGATCTTAAGGCTTCAGTAAAACGGCTATCCTGCTGCTTCTTCTGCTATTTACTTTCCTATCTGTCTACAAATACACAAAGCCTCTGCAATCACATTCGGATAGTAGAAAAAACAGCTACTGCAACACTGCCTGAATAACTTCGTTACATTGCGCGATTCGGGGCCGGTGGGCTTTGAGGGTAGAGGAATAACTCAGACGAGGGTAAGCATTTCTGCTCAACAAACACGGAAGTGTTTGGAGTGTGGACAGAATGAAATTCTGGGGAAGTGATCACGCAGAAAGTCTGAGATTCCTTCACTCCACATCTTTTACTACGGTTTATCTTAGCTTTTCAGATCTTCACTGCAATATTTGTTTTAACCCCCAAATATAGGCACCCAACACATAGTTGTCCCATCCCAGCGGTGCTACTAACTCCGAGCAGACCTGCATGTTATGGCAAGGTTGTCTACCAGCTATAAAAAACCGCAGCCACAGTGCAGTACCTTTCAGGCATCAACAGCTCTTTGCAGAAAACTCATAAATTCTTAGTCCATCCTTGTGCCTCGTTAAAAATGTATTACCGGGGACTAAATCTGCACTGCTACTACTGCTCTCCCCGAGATCTCCCCCCTCCCTCCGT